>NW_027189149.1:182610-285510 GCF_040958095.1 Procambarus clarkii | reverse complement strand
CGGGTCTCTTCGTAGATGAGACCCGAAATACGCTTCACGCCGCCACGACGAGCTAAGCGACGAATAGCGGGCTTGGTGATGCCCTGGATGTTGTCACGTAGCACCTTACGATGACGCTTGGCGCCACCCTTTCCGAGTCCCTTGCCTCCCTTGCCGCGTCCAGTCATGGTGTTGAAGTTGTGTGAATCGAATTGACGAATGCCCGCACGATTTTCCCGACTATATCCCATCAAGCGGACGTACTAGTAGCATTGCAACTCCTGCCTGCCCTTACTTTACGCTTGTGGTCGAGTAGACACGGCTTTCTCACAACGCTTTCAAAACTGCAGTTGCCTACTCGTCTGTTTCACGTCCCTGTGAAATGACTTTTGCCACAAATCCAAAAAATAGAGCAAAATCAGCGATAATAGTGATTGAGGGAGCCGCCTGTTGGCTGCAGCCAGAGGAAGGAGGGGAGGGGCAACGGGGTGACGTAGGCGAGTCGAGCAGCCAATGGCGCTCGAGCAAGCGCCTCGAGAACGGCGTATATAAGCAAAATTTTTCGGCGCCGGCCATCACAAACCACAGTTGTTCACCATGGCTCGCCACCAAGCAGACTGCTCGCAAGTCCACGGGAGGCAAGGCTCCTCGTAAGCAGCTGGCCACCAAGGCAGCACGCAAGTCTGCTCCTGCCACAGGGGGTGTGAAGAAGCCTCACCGTTACAGGCCCGGAACGGTCGCCCTGCGTGAGATCCGTCGTTACCAGAAGAGCACCGAGTTGCTCATCAGGAAACTTCCCTTCCAGCGTCTGGTGCGCGAGATTGCCCAGGACTTCAAGACCGATCTTCGCTTCCAGTCGTCTGCCGTCATGGCTTTACAGGAGGCATCCGAGGCTTACCTGGTCGGTCTCTTCGAGGACACTAACCTCTGTGCCATCCACGCCAAGCGTGTCACCATCATGCCAAAGGACATTCAGCTTGCTCGCCGTATCCGTGGAGAGCGTGCATAAGCTAAATCGACCACCCTAGTATACACCAAACTCGGCCCTTCTCAGGGCCAAAATATCCTTCTAAGGAGATTTCAGACATTCCTAGCATAATTTAGGTGTCATACATACATGTGATATCAATAAATCAAGTCATTTGTAGTACAACCTGTTCTCTTACAAACAAAACGCCGTCGCTTTTCACTCTTATGCACTGTCAAGGATCACCCCCCCCCCCAAAATAAAAATTGTCATACTGTACTAGAAATAAAAGCAGCTTGTATAAGTGACATATACTGTCCAGTCCTGTTTTATTCTGTTTTCGGTCCTCTGGCTTAATCTGTTAAGTTAGGAGATGACATTTTAAATTAACCGTTTTCTTGGACATTTTCAAACCTAAGAGGGTGGCCTGCATAGTAATCCTAATGTGGAACATAACAATGAATCTCTAATCTCTAGAAAAAAGATACCGAGTGCTTTATATGTGTTGAGAGAGAGAGAGAGAGAGAGAGAGAGAGAGAGAGAGAGAGAGAGAGAGAGAGAGAGAGAGAGAGAGAGAGAGAGAGAGAGAGAGAGAGACACACAGACAGACAGACAAGACAGACAAGACAGACAGACAGACAGACAGACAGACAGACAGACAGACAGACAGACAGACAGACAGACAGGCAGGCAGGCAGGCAGACAGACAGACAGACAGACAGACAGACAGACAGACAGACACTGAGAGAGAGAAACACACACAGACAGTTTCATAAATATTCTCATTTTATAGCTATTTGCTTTCAGTGACAGAGGTTTTTGTTATAATAGTATTGGTGTCTAACACTCACAATCTCTTTAGAAATTAAAGTGTGGCTCCAATGGAGCCGAGTTTGTTGGTTTGAGGCCAAGCCACCACCACAGGGCAGTAAGTAAGCCGTTTACTTGGAGGAGGTGTACTTGGTGACGGCCTTAGTGCCCTCAGAGACGGCGTGCTTGGCCAGTTCTCCGGGCAACAGGAGCCTTACAGCCGTCTGGATCTCCCGACTGGTAATGGTGGAACGCTTGTTGTAGTGGGCCAGGCGAGAAGCCTCGGCGGCGATGCGCTCGAAGATGTCGTTCACGAACGAGTTCATGATCGACATGGCTTTGGAAGAGATACCAGTGTCGGGGTGGACCTGCTTCAGCACTTTGTAGATGTAGATGCTGTAGCTCTCCTTCCTCCTGCGCTTCTTTTTCTTATCGCCCTTGGCAATGGCCTTCTGGGCCTTTCCGGCCTTCTTGGCAGCCTTTCCAGATGCCTTGGGTGGCATGATGATGCTCGTGCTGGCTGGCGTTGCGATACAATAATGAACTTTTGCGCGAGGCGAGCTTTCCTTTTATATCCCGCTCGCGACTCAGCTCAGAGCGGGTCGCGTGGCGGAGCGCGCTGATTGGTCAGTGGCGGGCTCCCTTGATCCTGAGCGGGGTATATAACACGAAGCTCGATCTGCGGGGCGGCATAAAACCACCACAAACCCACAACAGCAGCAGCAATGTCAGGACGCGGCAAGGGAGGCAAAGTGAAGGGCAAGTCAAAGTCTCGCTCCAGCAGGGCCGGACTTCAGTTCCCCGTGGGCAGAATTCACCGTCTGCTGCGTAAGGGCAACTACGCCGAACGCGTCGGTGCTGGCGCTCCTGTCTACCTGGCAGCCGTCATGGAATACCTCGCTGCCGAAGTTCTGGAGCTCGCCGGTAACGCCGCACGTGACAACAAGAAGACCCGTATCATCCCACGTCACTTGCAGTTGGCCATCCGCAACGACGAAGAACTCAACAAACTTCTGTCTGGCGTAACCATTGCACAGGGAGGTGTTCTTCCAAACATTCAGGCAGTTCTTTTGCCAAAGAAGACAGAGAAGAAGTAAGCACTTCTGCCACCCACCACGACAAATACCATAACCAGGCTCCATCCGGAGCCACACACACTTTAATAGAGAGATTCAAGTAGACAATCAACTTTCAAACATTAATAATAACATTTATATTGATTTCATTTGGAATGTGTACATAACAAACAAACAAACAAAACAAAATTATAGGGGATATTCAGCATCACTTGGAATATTAACCAATCATATAAATCCAATATATATTTTATATTTTACTTTAAGCGAGGAATTCATATTCTATCAATTTTTAATCATACAAATGAACAAAAGCAATTCTTCACTAGACGTAACGAATGAATAAATGATCAAGGTTTTAATGTGTTTCATGAATAAATATATATATATATATATATATATATATATATATATATATATATATATATATATATATATATATATATATATATATAATATAATATAATATAATATATTATAATACTTGTGAACCAGAATATGTTTGAGCAGCAGCGATCGTGCCATTGGCCGAAGTGCAACAATTCAAATAATTTAAAGGGCCTGCTCGGGTATATAAGAGAGGCTGGGAGACTGGGGCCGGTGGTGGGTGATGGGTGATGAGTGATGGTGTGGTGTGGTGTGGTGTTGTTAAGAGTTGATTTACGGCCAGCCAGCCAGCTGCAGCCAAGGCAGGGCAGGGCAAGGCAAGGCAAGGCAAGGCAAGGCAAGGCAATAACAGGACAGGACAGCCAAGGCAAGGCAAGGCAAGGCAAGGCAAGGCAAGGCAAGCAGGCGGGCGGGCGGGCGGGCGGGCGGGCGGGCGGGCGGGCAGCCAGCCAGCCAGCCAGCCAGCCAGCCAGCCAGCCAGCCAGCCAGCCAGCCAGCCAGGCAGGCAGGCAGGCAGGCAGGCAGGCAGGCAGGCAGGCAGCCAGGCAGCCAGCCAGTCAGCCAACCAGCCAGCCAGCCAGCCAGGCAGGCAGGCAGCCAGCCAGCCAGCCACTCCCACTTTGTATTTATATGCATTCAATTTATATTCAAACATTATATATGTTAAGGGCCTAGTTTTAGTGTTTATTTTAAAAATGACAAACATCGAGTCGTTTTACCAGTCCTTTAGCGTTAACGGTGATGCATTTTAAAACTGAACAGAAATCACCTTTTCTGGATATATCAAATATCGAATCCGCTTAATGTGCCTACAATTCAATCATTCAAAAAATACATAATTTACATCATGCCTTTTCATAGAACAGACAATAAGATTTGAGACAATAAGAACTTTAGTTTTATAACTAAAGTTGCACAATTATACCAACTCTATGGTGGCTGGGTGGTAAGGTGTGTGGCTGGTGTTTTGGAAGTCGCGAGTTCAAACGACCCAATGGGAGTACTTTTTTTTTTTTTTATGCCATACAATCTTCCTAGTACTATTATGTAGGTGTGTGTGTGTGTGTGTTTTTTATTCATTCTTTGGTTTTATAGATGACATACATATTGACTCCTTTTACCGGTCCTTAATTAGGCTCTGGGGAAGCAATGGTGGTGGTGGTGGTGGTGGTGCATTTAAAACTAAACCAAAAATCACCAGTTCTGGACGCGTCAAATATCATATCCGCTTAATGTGTCTACAACCTAATTACTTAAAACTACACTATTTAATTCATTCATATCACGTGCATATTGGTCATTATGCTCATACAACCGACATAACAATTTATTTTCATTATTAGAATCATACATTTCATCAAGTAATACAGATACAAAGAGATTTTCTTTCTGAGAAGACCGTTAGTATTGGCTGGCTGGCAGGCAGGCAGGCAGGCATTTGAGGGTTATTATTTCGCCTGTTGATTGGGGGGAGGGTTGATGTGTTAGGGGGTTTTCGGTTAGGTGTGGTGGTGGTGATTGGTGGTGATTGGTGGTGGTGGTGATTGGTGGTGATTGGTGGTGAGTAGTGGTGGTGGTGGTGGTGGTGGTGGTAGTAGGTGGGAGGGGGGGGGGGGGGGAAGGGGAATGATGGTCTGTGGATTCCTTCTCCGTACCCCTTACATATAAGCAAAAACATGCCTTCCTGTGGGTATAGAAACATTAACACAAATTATATCAGTAACTGATATTGTAGCCTTTTAAACAGAAAAGATTTGTACATACAAATACTTTTAAATTATCATTTATTTGTGGAAATGGCATTTACGTCATTAAATTGATACCTCAGCATCAAGTGTCCTGCAGTGGTCCAGTGGTAAAGTGTATATAAGTGATGCGTATTCTTGGAGTTGCGAGTTCAAACCCGGATTAAGCTATATATATATATATATATATATATATATATATATATATATATATATATATATATATATATATATATATACAACATGTTTTGTTTTGGTTGTTTGTTTTTGTATAAAGCCTCACACACTATATTAAGCGAGTTTTGTTTTAAACATGACATACATATTAATTCATTTTACCAGGCCTTATTCCACACAACTCCGTGAATTTCCCGTGGAGCCAGCCAGCCAGCCAGCCAGCCATTCAAACAAAAACAAACGAAACAAAACAAACAAAACAAAAAACATTATTGCCAACAGCATTTGGTGTTCCCAGGCGGTCACCCATCCAAGTACTAACCAAACCCAACGTTGCTTAACTTCGCTGATCGGACGAGAAGCGGTGTTCTCAACGTGGTATGGCCGTTGGCATGAGACTGCCTACACATTGTGGCTAATAACCAACTCTTTTTAGTCATCACGGCAGGATACGGACCTTCTTGTGGTGTCTTAATGGTAATTGTATCCTAACATATTTTTGTCTCCTTGGCATGGATATTTAACATCGTTTATTCAGTCTTGGGTTTATGTTCTTTCGCCATTTACAGACATTTTACATCTACCTACTTCCTCAGCCTACCCTGCCAATTTCTAATGAATTTGTGGATTTTCTTTTGTAATACATACATGTGTGTGCTCATCTGCTCTTCAGTTTTTATGATATTTGTCTCATCTGTCCTGCTTTATGATACTTTTACAAAGAACATGAACAAATGCTTCTATTTTAGAGAAGATATGGGATCCAGGTTTCGGAGCCGTAAAACCAACCGTCGTGATTGGTGGACGAGTTGCCAGGTTGCAGCTTCTGTACCGTGCCGGCACATAAATAGGTTCGGCTCAAGCGGCGGCAGCATCATTCCCCCGTGACTGTCTGAGCGTCTCTCATCACCTTGGTTATCTCATCATCATCATGGTAGAAGCAAAGCCTACCAAGAAGGCTGCGGCTGCTGCTGCTGTGGTGGCCACCACCAGGAAACCTCGCGTCCAGGTTGCTCACCCGAAAACTAGTCAAATGGTTCTAGCCGCGGTCGCAGCACTCAAAGACCGTAAGGGCTCGTCTCTACAAGCAATCAAGAAGTACGTTGTTGCCAACAACAAAGTCGAGGCTGCCAAGATCGCCATTTACATCCGAAGATTTCTCAAGAAAGCAGTGGCTGACGGCATTCTTGTTCAGACCAAGGGAAGTGGAGCTAGTGGATCATTCAAGCTGGCCGTAGCAGAGAAGAGGGCCGTTCTAACTCCCAAGAAAGCCACCACAACCAAGAAACCATCTACAGCAGCAAAGAAGGCCGTGGTAACTCCCAAGAAAGCCGCCACAAGCAACAAACCACCTACAGCCTTGAAAAAGAAGCAGCAGCAGCAGCAGCTTGTTGTTGGGAACAAAAGCCCAAAATAAAGAGAGCTTCAAAATCTCCCAAACCACCCAAGGCAAAGAAAAGCTGTCAAGAAAACAACAAAGGCAAAATAAACGACGACATGCAAGCAGCATGAATACACATGACAATAAACATCCAGGCCTCCCCCCTCAGTGGAGGGGCCTCATATGATTCCAAAAAGAGTTTAGTTTTGTAGACAAATAAATCATTACTTTTGGGGTAGATTTACTCTGTATATTATATATATATATATATATATATATATATATATATATATATATATATATATATATATATATATATATATATATATATATATATATATATATATATATATATATACACACATACATGGGTGAGGTGATATGGTACCAAAGTTTTTGTGAGGTGATTGACATTTACACAAGATAAAACACGAACCAATGGGAATAAAAACATAAGAATGGAAGTAACTGCAGAAGGCCTATTGGCCCATAACACAAGCACTTCCTCTTGATGCTTCTATATTGGTTCGGAGTCTTGAAGCTATAATATATATATATATATATATATATATATATATATATATATATATATATATATATATATATATATATATATATATATATATATATATATATATATATGCACACAAAACTAAATAGTCTTGTTAGACAAATTGCCCCTATTAGAGGCAAGTTGACTAACAAGCCGAATGACTGCAATTGTTTTGAATTTGAGTTAAATCTAACATAGAAATGTAATCAAACCTAACCTAACCTATGCTAACCCAAGCTAAGCTAACCTAACCTAACCTAAGCTAACCCAAGCTAAGCTAAGCTAACCTAACCTAACCTAACCTAACCTAACCTAAGCTAAGCTAACCTAACCTAACCTAACCTAACCTAACCCAGCAATTCATGATCTTAATATAATACTGTTAATTGGATAAACCAATTTGGAAAGAAATGTTCGAAAATAACAAAATTAACTGTGCTTGTTAGGAAAATTGGGCCTTGCATACTTGTCCCAATAGTGTGGTTCTCGCTTTTAGGTACGACATAAACGTATACCTAAGTTGAGAGAGAAAAAGATTCGCACTCAAACATGCATATCGATTGCCAGTCCTGAATTCTGGGTAGATATTCGTGTCCTCCCTTTTCATTTACCATCATTTGGATACTATCAAAACAGCTCTGAGAAGGATAAAATGAATAAAACGGGTAGCTCACTCATGTAAAAAGGAAGAGTTGGGAAAGATCTCTCTCTCTCTCTCTCTCTCCCCTCACCCCCCCCCCCCCACCAATGATCCTGCTCTGCTAGTATATAACGTAACAAACCTTCCCCCCCCCCCTCCCTCCCCAATCAGAGTCCCTTTAAGCATGCGAGGATAAAAAATAGATTTCATAAGACCCAATGTGCTAGCTGATATCAAAACAATTTATGTTATCGTCTATTAAGCCCTTCAGTAAAAAAGTATAGGGACCTAATTAGGTCCCGTTTTGAGGTGGTGGTGGGTGGAATCGATGGATTAGCCAAGCTCTTATCCGCCGAATCCGTAGAGGGTACGACCCTGGCGCTTCAGAGCGTACACCACGTCCATAGCAGTGACGGTCTTCCTCTTGGCGTGTTCCGTGTAGGTTACAGCATCACGGATGACGTTCTCGAGGAACACCTTCAGGACGCCACGGGTCTCTTCGTAGATGAGACCCGAAATACGCTTCACGCCGCCACGACGAGCTAAGCGACGAATAGCGGGCTTGGTGATGCCCTGGATGTTGTCACGTAGCACCTTACGATGACGCTTGGCGCCACCCTTTCCGAGTCCCTTGCCTCCCTTGCCGCGTCCAGTCATGGTGTTGAAGTTGTGTGAATCGAATTGACGAATGCCCGCACGATTTCCCGACTATATCCCATCAAGCGGACGTACTAGTAGCATTGCAACTCCTGCCTGCCCTTACTTTACGCTTGTGGTCGAGTAGACACGGCTTTCTCACAACGCTTTCAAAACTGCAGTTGCCTACTCGTCTGTTTCACGTCCCTGTGAAATGACTTTTGCACAAATCCAAAAAATAGAGCAAAATCAGCGATAATAGTGATTGAGGTGAGCCGCCTGTTGGCTGCAGCCAGAGGAAGGAGGGGAGGGGCAACGGGGTGACGTAGGCGAGTCGAGCAGCCAATGGCGCTCGAGCAAGCGCCTCGAGACGGCGTATATAAGCAAAAATTTTTCGGCGCCGGCCATCACAAACCACAGTTGTTCACCATGGCTCGCACCAAGCAGACTGCTCGCAAGTCCACGGGAGGCAAGGCTCCTCGTAAGCAGCTGGCCACCAAGGCAGCACGCAAGTCTGCTCCTGCCACAGGGGGTGTGAAGAAGCCTCACCGTTACAGGCCCGGAACGGTCGCCCTGCGTGAGATCCGTCGTTACCAGAAGAGCACCGAGTTGCTCATCAGGAAACTTCCCTTCCAGCGTCTGGTGCGCGAGATTGCCCAGGACTTCAAGACCGATCTTCGCTTCCAGTCGTCTGCCGTCATGGCTTTACAGGAGGCATCCGAGGCTTACCTGGTCGGTCTCTTCGAGGACACTAACCTCTGTGCCATCCACGCCAAGCGTGTCACCATCATGCCAAAGGACATTCAGCTTGCTCGCCGTATCCGTGGAGAGCGTGCATAAGCTAAATCGACCACCCTAGTATACACCAAACTCGGCCCTTCTCAGGGCCAAAATATCCTTCTAAGGAGATTTCAGACATTCCTAGCATAATTTAGGTGTCATACATACATGTGATATCAATAAATCAAGTCATTTGTAGTACAACCTGTTCTCTTACAAACAAAACGCCGTCGCTTTTCACTCTTATGCACTGTCAAGGATCACCCCCCCCCCCCCCAAAATAAAAATTGTCATACTGTACTAGAAATAAAAGCAGCTTGTATAAGTGACATATACTGTCCAGTCCTGTTTTATTCTGTTTTCGGTCCTCTGGCTTAATCTGTTAAGTTAGGAGATGACATTTTAAATTAACCGTTTTCTTGACATTTTCAAACCTAAGAGGGTGGCCTGCATAGTAATCCTAATGTGGAACATAACAATGAATCTCTAATCTCTAGAAAAAAGATACCGAGTGCTTATATGTGTTGAGAGAGAGAGAGAGAGAGAGAGAGAGAGAGAGAGAGAGAGAGAGAGAGAGAGAGAGAGAGAGAGAGAGAGAGAGAGAGAGAGAGAGAGACACACAGACAGACAGACAAGACAGACAAGACAGACAGACAGACAGACAGACAGACAGACAGACAGACAGACAGACAGACAGACAGACAGACAGACAGACAGGCAGGCAGACAGACAGACAGACAGACAGACAGACAGACAGACAGACAGACACTGAGAGAGAGAAACACACACAGACAGTTTCATAAATATTCTCATTTTATAGCTATTTGCTTTCAGTGACAGAGGTTTTTGTTATAATAGTATTGGTGTCTAACACTCACAATCTCTTTAGAAATTAAAGTGTGGCTCCAATGGAGCCGAGTTTGTTGGTTTGAGGCCAAGCCACCACCACAGGGCAGTAAGTAAGCCGTTTACTTGGAGGAGGTGTACTTGGTGACGGCCTTAGTGCCCTCAGAGACGGCGTGCTTGGCCAGTTCTCCGGGCAACAGGAGCCTTACAGCCGTCTGGATCTCCCGACTGGTAATGGTGGAACGCTTGTTGTAGTGGGCCAGGCGAGAAGCCTCGGCGGCGATGCGCTCGAAGATGTCGTTCACGAACGAGTTCATGATCGACATGGCTTTGGAAGAGATACCAGTGTCGGGGTGGACCTGCTTCAGCACTTTGTAGATGTAGATGCTGTAGCTCTCCTTCCTCCTGCGCTTCTTTTTCTTATCGCCCTTGGCAATGGCCTTCTGGGCCTTTCCGGCCTTCTTGGCAGCCTTTCCAGATGCCTTGGGTGGCATGATGATGCTCGTGCTGGCTGGCGTTGCGATACAATAATGAACTTTTGCGCGAGGCGAGCTTTCCTTTTATATCCCGCTCGCGACTCAGCTCAGAGCGGGTCGCGTGGCGGAGCGCGCTGATTGGTCAGTGGCGGGCTCCCTTGATCCTGAGCGGGGTATATAACACGAAGCTCGATCTGCGGGGCGGCATAAAACACCACAAACCCACAACAGCAGCAGCAATGTCAGGACGCGGCAAGGGAGGCAAAGTGAAGGGCAAGTCAAAGTCTCGCTCCAGCAGGGCCGGACTTCAGTTCCCCGTGGGCAGAATTCACCGTCTGCTGCGTAAGGGCAACTACGCCGAACGCGTCGGTGCTGGCGCTCCTGTCTACCTGGCAGCCGTCATGGAATACCTCGCTGCCGAAGTTCTGGAGCTCGCCGGTAACGCCGCACGTGACAACAAGAAGACCCGTATCATCCCACGTCACTTGCAGTTGGCCATCCGCAACGACGAAGAACTCAACAAACTTCTGTCTGGCGTAACCATTGCACAGGGAGGTGTTCTTCCAAACATTCAGGCAGTTCTTTTGCCAAAGAAGACAGAGAAGAAGTAAGCACTTCTGCCACCCACCACGACAAATACCATAACCAGGCTCCATCCGGAGCCACACACACTTTAATAGAGAGATTCAAGTAGACAATCAACTTTCAAACATTAATAATAACATTTATATTGATTTCATTTGGAATGTGTACATAACAAACAAACAAACAAAACAAAATTATAGGGGATATTCAGCATCACTTGGAATATTAACCAATCATATAAATCCAATATATATTTTATATTTTACTTTAAGCGAGGAATTCATATTCTATCAATTTTTAATCATACAAATGAACAAAAGCAATTCTTCACTAGACGTAATGAATGAATAAATGATCAAGGTTTTAATGTGTTTCATGAATAATATATATATATATATATATATATATATATATATATATATATATATATATATATATATATATATATATATATATAATATAATATAATATAATATATTATAATACTTGTGAACCAGAATATGTTTGAGCAGCAGCGATCGTGCCATTGGCCAAAGTGCAACAATTCAAATAATTTAAAGGGCCTGCTCGGGTATATAAGAGAGGCTGGGAGACTGGGGCCGGTGGTGGGTGATGGGTGATGAGTGATGGTGTGGTGTGGTGTGGTGTTGTTAAGAGTTGATTTACGGCCAGCCAGCCAGCTGCAGCCAAGGCAGGGCAGGGCAAGGCAAGGCAAGGCAAGGCAAGGCAAGGCAATAACAGGACAGGACAGCCAAGGCAAGGCAAGGCAAGGCAAGGCAAGGCAAGGCAAGCAGGCGGGCGGGCGGGCGGGCGGGCGGGCGGGCGGGCGGGCAGCCAGCCAGCCAGCCAGCCAGCCAGCCAGCCAGCCAGCCAGCCAGCCAGCCAGCCAGGCAGGCAGGCAGGCAGGCAGGCAGGCAGGCAGGCAGGCAGCCAGGCAGCCAGCCAGTCAGCCAACCAGCCAGCCAGCCAGCCAGCCAGGCAGGCAGGCAGCCAGCCAGCCAGGCAGGCAGGCAGCCAGCCAGCCAGCCACTCCCACTTTGTATTTATATGCATTCAATTTATATTCAAACATTATATATGTTAAGGGCCTAGTTTTAGTGTTTATTTTAAAAATGACAAACATCGAGTCGTTTTACCAGTCCTTTAGCGTTAACGGTGATGCATTTTAAAACTGAACAGAAATCACCTTTTCTGGATATATCAAATATCGAATCCGCTTAATGTGCCTACAATTCAATCATTCAAAAAATACATAATTTACATCATGCCTTTTCATAGAACAGACAATAAGATTTGAGACAATAAGAACTTTACGTTTTATAACTAAAGTTGCACAATTATACCAACTCTATGGTGGCTGGGTGGTAAGGTGTGTGGCTGGTGTTTTGGAAGTCGCGAGTTCAAACGACCCAATGGGAGTACTTTTTTTTTTTTTATGCCATACAATCTTCCTAGTACTATTATGTAGGTGTGTGTGTGTGTGTGTTTTTATTCATTCTTTGGTTTTATAGATGACATACATATTGACTCCTTTTACCGGTCCTTAATTAGGCTCTGGGGAAGCAATGGTGGTGGTGGTGGTGGTGCATTTAAAACTAAACCAAAAATCACCAGTTCTGGACGCGTCAAATATCATATCCGCTTAATGTGTCTACAACCTAATTACTTAAAACTACACTATTTAATTCATTCATATCATGTGCATATTGGTCATTATGCTCATACAACCGACATAACAATTTATTTTCATTATTAGAATCATACATTTCATCAAGTAATACAGATACAAAGAGATTTTCTTTCTGAGAAGACCGTTAGTATTGGCTGGCTGGCAGGCAGGCAGGCAGGCATTTGAGGGTTATTATTTCGCCTGTTGATTGGGGGGAGGGTTGATGTGTTAGGGGGTTTTCGGTTAGGTGTGGTGGTGGTGATTGGTGGTGATTGGTGGTGGTGGTGATTGGTGGTGATTGGTGGTGAGTAGTGGTGGTGGTGGTGGTGGTGGTGGTAGTAGGTGGGAGGGGGGGGGGGGGGAAGGGGAATGATGGTCTGTGGATTCCTTCTCCGTACCCCTTACATATAAGCAAAAACATGCCTTCCTGTGGGTATAGAAACATTAACACAAATTATATCAGTAACTGATATTGTAGCCTTTTAAACAGAAAAGATTTGTACATACAAATACTTTTAAATTATCATTTATTTGTGGAAATGGCATTTACGTCATTAAATTGATACCTCAGCATCAAGTGTCCTGCAGCTGTGGTCCAGTGGTAAAGTGTATATAAGTGATGCGTATTCTTGGAGTTGCGAGTTCAAACCCGGATTAAGCTATATATATATATATATATATATATATATATATATATATATATATATATATATATATATATATATATATATATACAACATGTTTTGTTTTGGTTGTTTGTTTTTGTATAAAGCCTCACACACTATATTAAGCGAGTTTGTTTTAAACATGACATACATATTAATTCATTTTACCAGGCCTTATTCCACACAACTCCGTGAATTTCCCGTGGAGCAGCAGCAGCCAGCCATTCAAACAAAAACAAACGAAACAAAACAAAACAAAACAAAAAACATTATTGCCAACAGCATTTGGTGTTCCCAGGCGGTCACCCATCCAAGTACTAACCAAACCCAACGTTGCTTAACTTCGCTGATCGGACGAGAAGCGGTGTTCTCAACGTGGTATGGCCGTTGGCATGAGACTGCCTACACATTGTGGCTAATAACCAACTCTTTTTAGTCATCACGGCAGGATACGGACCTTCTTGTGGTGTCTTAATGGTAATTGTATCCTAACATATTTTTGTCTCCTTGGCATGGATATTTAACATCGTTTATTCAGTCTTGGGTTTATGTTCTTTCGCCATTTACAGACATTTTACATCTACCTACTTCCTCAGCCTACCCTGCCAATTTCTAATGAATTTGTGGATTTTCTTTTGTAATACATACATGTGTGTGCTCATCTGCTCTTCAGTTTTTATGATATTTGTCTCATCTGTCCTGCTTTATGATACTTTTACAAAGAACATGAACAAATGCTTCTATTTTAGAGAAGATATGGGATCCAGGTTTCGGAGCCGTAAAACCAACCGTCGTGATTGGTGGACGAGTTGCCAGGTTGCAGCTTCTGTACCGTGCCGGCACATAAATAGGTTCGGCTCAAGCGGCGGCAGCATCATTCCCCCGTGACTGTCTGAGCGTCTCTCATCACCTTGGTTATCTCATCATCATCATGGTAGAAGCAAAGCCTACCAAGAAGGCTGCGGCTGCTGCTGCTGTGGTGGCCACCACCAGGAAACCTCGCGTCCAGGTTGCTCACCCGAAAACTAGTCAAATGGTTCTAGCCGCGGTCGCAGCACTCAAAGACCGTAAGGGCTCGTCTCTACAAGCAATCAAGAAGTACGTTGTTGCCAACAACAAAGTCGAGGCTGCCAAGATCGCCATTTACATCCGAAGATTTCTCAAGAAAGCAGTGGCTGACGGCATTCTTGTTCAGACCAAGGGAAGTGGAGCTAGTGGATCATTCAAGCTGGCCGTAGCAGAGAAGAGGGCCGTTCTAACTCCCAAGAAAGCCACCACAACCAAGAAACCATCTACAGCAGCAAAGAAGGCCGTGGTAACTCCCAAGAAAGCCGCCACAAGCAACAAACCACCTACAGCCTTGAAAAAGAAGCAGCAGCAGCAGCAGCTTGTTGTTGGGAACAAAAAGCCCAAAATAAAGAGAGCTTCAAAATCTCCCAAACCACCCAAGGCAAAGAAAGCTGTCAAGAAAACAACAAAGGCAAAATAAACGACGACATGCAAGCAGCATGAATACACATGACAATAAACATCCAGGCCTCCCCCCTCAGTGGAGGGGCCTCATATGATTCCAAAAAGAGTTTAGTTTTGTAGACAAATAAATCATTACTTTTGGGGTAGATTTACTCTGTATATTATATATATATATATATATATATATATATATATATATATATATATATATATATATATATATATATATATATATATATATATATATATATATATATATACACACATACATGGGTGAGGTGATATGGTACCAAAGTTTTGGTGAGGTGATTGACATTTACACAAGATAAAACACGAACCAATGGGAATAAAAACATAAGAATGGAAGTAACTGCAGAAGGCCTATTGGCCCATAACACAAGCACTTCCTCTTGATGCTTCTATATTGGTTCGGAGTCTTGAAGCTATAATATATATATATATATATATATATATATATATATATATATATATATATATATATATATATATATATATATATATATATATATATATATATATATATATATATATATATATATATATGCACACAAAACTAAATAGTCTTGTTAGACAAATTGCCCCTATTAGAGGCAAGTTGACTAACAAGCCGAATGACTGCAATTGTTTTGAATTTGAGTTAAATCTAACATAGAAATGTAATCAAACCTAACCTAACCTATGCTAACCCAAGCTAAGCTAACCTAACCTAACCTAAGCTAACCCAAGCTAAGCTAAGCTAACCTAACCTAACCTAACCTAACCTAAGCTAAGCTAACCTAACCTAACCTAACCTAACCTAACCTAACCCAGCAATTCATGATCTTAATATAATACTGTTAATTGGATAAACCAATTTGGAAAGAAATGTTCGAAAATAACAAAATTAACTGTGCTTGTTAGGAAAATTGGGCCTTGCATACTTGTCCCAATAGTGTGGTTCTCGCTTTTAGGTACGACATAAACGTATACCTAAGTTGAGAGAGAAAAAGATTCGCACTCAAACATGCATATCGATTGCCAGTCCTGAATTCTGGGTAGATATTCGTGTCCTCCCTTTTCATTTACCATCATTTGGATACTATCAAAACAGCTCTGAGAAGGATAAAATGAATAAAACGGGTAGCTCACTCATGTAAAAAGGAAGAGTTGGGAAAGATCTCTCTCTCTCTCTCTCTCTCCCCTCACCCCCCCCCCCCCACCAATGATCCTGCTCTGCTAGTATATAACGTAACAAACCTTCCCCCCCCCCCCTCCCTCCCCAATCAGAGTCCCTTTAAGCATGCGAGGATAAAAAATAGATTTCATAAGACCCAATGTGCTAGCTGATATCAAAACAATTTATGTTATCGTCTATTAAGCCCTTCAGTAAAAAAGTATAGGGACCTAATTAGGTCCCGTTTTGAGGTGGTGGTGGGTGGAATCGATGGATTAGCCAAGCTCTTATCCGCCGAATCCGTAGAGGGTACGACCCTGGCGCTTCAGAGCGTACACCACGTCCATAGCAGTGACGGTCTTCCTCTTGGCGTGTTCCGTGTAGGTTACAGCATCACGGATGACGTTCTCGAGGAACACCTTCAGGACGCCACGGGTCTCTTCGTAGATGAGACCCGAAATACGCTTCACGCCGCCACGACGAGCTAAGCGACGAATAGCGGGCTTGGTGATGCCCTGGATGTTGTCACGTAGCACCTTACGATGACGCTTGGCGCCACCCTTTCCGAGTCCCTTGCCTCCCTTGCCGCGTCCAGTCATGGTGTTGAAGTTGTGTGAATCGAATTGACGAATGCCCGCACGATTTCCCGACTATATCCCATCAAGCGGACGTACTAGTAGCATTGCAACTCCTGCCTGCCCTTACTTTACGCTTGTGGTCGAGTAGACACGGCTTTCTCACAACGCTTTCAAAACTGCAGTTGCCTACTCGTCTGTTTCACGTCCCTGTGAAATGACTTTTGCACAAATCCAAAAAATAGAGCAAAATCAGCGATAATAGTGATTGAGGTGAGCCGCCTGTTGGCTGCAGCCAGAGGAAGGAGGGGAGGGGCAACGGGGTGACGTAGGCGAGTCGAGCAGCCAATGGCGCTCGAGCAAGCGCCTCGAGACGGCGTATATAAGCAAAAATTTTTCGGCGCCGGCCATCACAAACCACAGTTGTTCACCATGGCTCGCACCAAGCAGACTGCTCGCAAGTCCACGGGAGGCAAGGCTCCTCGTAAGCAGCTGGCCACCAAGGCAGCACGCAAGTCTGCTCCTGCCACAGGGGGTGTGAAGAAGCCTCACCGTTACAGGCCCGGAACGGTCGCCCTGCGTGAGATCCGTCGTTACCAGAAGAGCACCGAGTTGCTCATCAGGAAACTTCCCTTCCAGCGTCTGGTGCGCGAGATTGCCCAGGACTTCAAGACCGATCTTCGCTTCCAGTCGTCTGCCGTCATGGCTTTACAGGAGGCATCCGAGGCTTACCTGGTCGGTCTCTTCGAGGACACTAACCTCTGTGCCATCCACGCCAAGCGTGTCACCATCATGCCAAAGGACATTCAGCTTGCTCGCCGTATCCGTGGAGAGCGTGCATAAGCTAAATCGACCACCCTAGTATACACCAAACTCGGCCCTTCTCAGGGCCAAAATATCCTTCTAAGGAGATTTCAGACATTCCTAGCATAATTTAGGTGTCATACATACATGTGATATCAATAAATCAAGTCATTTGTAGTACAACCTGTTCTCTTACAAACAAAACGCCGTCGCTTTTCACTCTTATGCACTGTCAAGGATCACCCCCCCCCCCCCCAAAATAAAAATTGTCATACTGTACTAGAAATAAAAGCAGCTTGTATAAGTGACATATACTGTCCAGTCCTGTTTTATTCTGTTTTCGGTCCTCTGGCTTAATCTGTTAAGTTAGGAGATGACATTTTAAATTAACCGTTTTCTTGACATTTTCAAACCTAAGAGGGTGGCCTGCATAGTAATCCTAATGTGGAACATAACAATGAATCTCTAATCTCTAGAAAAAAGATACCGAGTGCTTATATGTGTTGAGAGAGAGAGAGAGAGAGAGAGAGAGAGAGAGAGAGAGAGAGAGAGAGAGAGAGAGAGAGAGAGAGAGAGAGAGAGAGAGAGAGAGAGAGAGAGAGACACACAGACAGACAGACAAGACAGACAAGACAGACAGACAGACAGACAGACAGACAGACAGACAGACAGACAGACAGACAGACAGACAGGCAGGCAGGCAGGCAGACAGACAGACAGACAGACAGACAGACAGACAGACAGACACTGAGAGAGAGAAACACACACAGACAGTTTCATAAATATTCTCATTTTATAGCTATTTGCTTTCAGTGACAGAGGTTTTTGTTATAATAGTATTGGTGTCTAACACTCACAATCTCTTTAGAAATTAAAGTGTGGCTCCAATGGAGCCGAGTTTGTTGGTTTGAGGCCAAGCCACCACCACAGGGCAGTAAGTAAGCCGTTTACTTGGAGGAGGTGTACTTGGTGACGGCCTTAGTGCCCTCAGAGACGGCGTGCTTGGCCAGTTCTCCGGGCAACAGGAGCCTTACAGCCGTCTGGATCTCCCGACTGGTAATGGTGGAACGCTTGTTGTAGTGGGCCAGGCGAGAAGCCTCGGCGGCGATGCGCTCGAAGATGTCGTTCACGAACGAGTTCATGATCGACATGGCTTTGGAAGAGATACCAGTGTCGGGGTGGACCTGCTTCAGCACTTTGTAGATGTAGATGCTGTAGCTCTCCTTCCTCCTGCGCTTCTTTTTCTTATCGCCCTTGGCAATGGCCTTCTGGGCCTTTCCGGCCTTCTTGGCAGCCTTTCCAGATGCCTTGGGTGGCATGATGATGCTCGTGCTGGCTGGCGTTGCGATACAATAATGAACTTTTGCGCGAGGCGAGCTTTCCTTTTATATCCCGCTCGCGACTCAGCTCAGAGCGGGTCGCGTGGCGGAGCGCGCTGATTGGTCAGTGGCGGGCTCCCTTGATCCTGAGCGGGGTATATAACACGAAGCTCGATCTGCGGGGCGGCATAAAACACCACAAACCCACAACAGCAGCAGCAATGTCAGGACGCGGCAAGGGAGGCAAAGTGAAGGGCAAGTCAAAGTCTCGCTCCAGCAGGGCCGGACTTCAGTTCCCCGTGGGCAGAATTCACCGTCTGCTGCGTAAGGGCAACTACGCCGAACGCGTCGGTGCTGGCGCTCCTGTCTACCTGGCAGCCGTCATGGAATACCTCGCTGCCGAAGTTCTGGAGCTCGCCGGTAACGCCGCACGTGACAACAAGAAGACCCGTATCATCCCACGTCACTTGCAGTTGGCCATCCGCAACGACGAAGAACTCAACAAACTTCTGTCTGGCGTAACCATTGCACAGGGAGGTGTTCTTCCAAACATTCAGGCAGTTCTTTTGCCAAAGAAGACAGAGAAGAAGTAAGCACTTCTGCCACCCACCACGACAAATACCATAACCAGGCTCCATCCGGAGCCACACACACTTTAATAGAGAGATTCAAGTAGACAATCAACTTTCAAACATTAATAATAACATATTGATTTCATTTGGAATGTGTACATAACAAACAAACAAACAAAACAAAATTATAGGGGATATTCAGCATCACTTGGAATATTAACCAATCATATAAATCCAATATATATTTTATATTTTACTTTAAGCGAGGAATTCATATTCTATCAATTTTTAATCATACAAATGAACAAAAGCAATTCTTCACTAGACGTAACGAATGAATAAATGATCAAGGTTTTAATGTGTTTCATGAATAAATATATATATATATATATATATATATATATATATATATATATATATATATATATATATATATATATATATATATATATATATATATATATATATAATATAATATAATATATTATAATACTTGTGAACCAGAATATGTTTGAGCAGCAGCGATCGTGCCATTGGCCGAAGTGCAACAATTCAAATAATTTAAAGGGCCTGCTCGGGTATATAAGAGAGGCTGGGAGACTGGGGCCGGTGGTGGGTGATGGGTGATGAGTGATGGTGTGGTGTGGTGTGGTGTTGTTAAGAGTTGATTTACGGCCAGCCAGCCAGCTGCAGCCAAGGCAGGGCAGGGCAAGGCAAGGCAAGGCAAGGCAAGGCAAGGCAATAACAGGACAGGACAGCCAAGGCAAGGCAAGGCAAGGCAAGGCAAGGCAAGGCAAGCAGGCGGGCGGGCGGGCGGGCGGGCGGGCAGGCCAGGCAGGCCAGCCAGCCAGCCAGCCAGCCAGCCAGCCAGCCAGCCAGCCAGGCAGGCAGGCAGGCAGGCAGGCAGGCAGGCAGGCAGGCAGGCAGCCAGGCAGCCAGCCAGTCAGCCAACCAGCCAGCCAGCCAGCCAGCCAGCCAGGCAGGCAGGCAGCCAGCCAGCCAGCCACTCCCACTTTGTATTTATATGCATTCAATTTATATTCAAACATTATATATGTTAAGGGCCTAGTTTTAGTGTTTATTTTAAAAATGACAAACATCGAGTCGTTTTACCAGTCCTTTAGCGTTAACGGTGATGCATTTTAAAACTGAACAGAAATCACCTTTTCTGGATATATCAAATATCGAATCCGCTTAATGTGCCTACAATTCAATCATTCAAAAAATACATAATTTACATCATGCCTTTTCATAGAACAGACAATAAGATTTGAGACAATAAGAACTTTACTTTTATAACTAAAGTTGCACAATTATACCAACTCTATGGTGGCTGGGTGGTAAGGTGTGTGGCTGGTGTTTTGGAAGTCGCGAGTTCAAACGACCCAATGGGAGTACTTTTTTTTTTTTTTATGCCATACAATCTTCCTAAGTACTATTATGTAGGTGTGTGTGTGTGTGTGTTTTTATTCATTCTTTGGTTTTATAGATGACATACATATTGACTCCTTTTACCGGTCCTTAATTAGGCTCTGGGGAAGCAATGGTGGTGGTGGTGGTGGTGCATTTAAAACTAAACCAAAAATCACCAGTTCTGGACGCGTCAAATATCATATCCGCTTAATGTGTCTACAACCTAATTACTTAAAACTACACTATTTAATTCATTCATATCACTGTGCATATTGGTCATTATGCTCATACAACCGACATCAACAATTTATTTTCATTATTAGAATCATACATTTCATCAAGTAATACAGATACAAAGAGATTTTCTTTCTGAGAAGACCGTTAGTATTGGCTGGCTGGCAGGCAGGCAGGCAGGCATTTGAGGGTTATTATTTCGCCTGTTGATTGGGGGGAGGGTTGATGTGTTAGGGGGTTTTCGGTTAGGTGTGGTGGTGGTGATTGGTGGTGATTGGTGGTGATTGGTGGTGGTGGTGATTGGTGGTGAGTAGTGGTGGTGGTGGTGAGTAGTGGTGGTGGTGGTGGTGGTGGTGGTAGTAGGTGGGAGGGGGGGGGGGGGGGAAGGGGAATGATGGTCTGTGGATTCCTTCTCCGTACCCCTTACATATAAGCAAAAACATGCCTTCCTGTGGGTATAGAAACATTAACACAAATTATATCAGTAACTGATATTGTAGCCTTTTAAACAGAAAAGATTTGTACATACAAATACTTTTAAATTATCATTTATTTGTGGAAATGGCATTTACGTCATTAAATTGATACCTCAGCATCAAGTGTCCTGCAGCTGTGGTCCAGTGGTAAAGTGTATATAAGTGATGCGTATTCTTGGAGTTGCGAGTTCAAACCCGGATTAAGCTATATATATATATATATATATATATATATATATATATATATATATATATATATATATATATATATATATATATATATATATATATATACAACATGTTTTGTTTTGGTTGTTTGTTTTTGTATAAAGCCTCACACACTATATTAAGCGAGTTTGTTTTAAACATGACATACATATTAATTCATTTTACCAGGCCTTATTCCACACAACTCCGTGAATTTCCCGTGGAGCCAGCCAGCCAGCCAGCCAGCCATTCAAACAAAAACAAACGAAACAAAACAAAACAAAACAAAAAACATTATTGCCAACAGCATTTGGTGTTCCCAGGCGGTCACCCATCCAAGTACTAACCAAACCCAACGTTGCTTAACTTCGCTGATCGGACGAGAAGCGGTGTTCTCAACGTGGTATGGCCGTTGGCATGAGACTGCCTACACATTGTGGCTAATAACCAACTCTTTTTAGTCATCACGGCAGGATACGGACCTTCTTGTGGTGTCTTAATGGTAATTGTATCCTAACATATTTTTGTCTCCTTGGCATGGATATTTAACATCGTTTATTCAGTCTTGGGTTTATGTTCTTTCGCCATTTACAGGACATTTTACATCTACCTACTTCCTCAGCCTACCCTGCCAATTTCTAATGAATTTGTGGATTTTCTTTTGTAATACATACATGTGTGTGCTCATCTGCTCTTCAGTTTTTATGATATTTGTCTCATCTGTCCTGCTTTATGATACTTTTACAAAGAACATGAACAAATGCTTCTATTTTAGAGAAGATATGGGATCCAGGTTTCGGAGCCGTAAAACCAACCGTCGTGATTGGTGGACGAGTTGCCAGGTTGCAGCTTCTGTACCGTGCCGGCACATAAATAGGTTCGGCTCAAGCGGCGGCAGCATCATTCCCCCGTGACTGTCTGAGCGTCTCTCATCACCTTGGTTATCTCATCATCATCATGGTAGAAGCAAAGCCTACCAAGAAGGCTGCGGCTGCTGCTGCTGTGGTGGCCACCACCAGGAAACCTCGCGTCCAGGTTGCTCACCCGAAAACTAGTCAAATGGTTCTAGCCGCGGTCGCAGCACTCAAAGACCGTAAGGGCTCGTCTCTACAAGCAATCAAGAAGTACGTTGTTGCCAACAACAAAGTCGAGGCTGCCAAGATCGCCATTTACATCCGAAGATTTCTCAAGAAAGCAGTGGCTGACGGCATTCTTGTTCAGACCAAGGGAAGTGGAGCTAGTGGATCATTCAAGCTGGCCGTAGCAGAGAAGAGGGCCGTTCTAACTCCCAAGAAAGCCACCACAACCAAGAAACCATCTACAGCAGCAAAGAAGGCCGTGGTAACTCCCAAGAAAGCCGCCACAAGCAACAAACCACCTACAGCCTTGAAAAAGAAGCAGCAGCAGCAGCAGCTTGTTGTTGGGAACAAAAAGCCCAAAATAAAGAGAGCTTCAAAATCTCCCAAACCACCCAAGGCAAAGAAAGCTGTCAAGAAAACAACAAAGGCAAAATAAACGACGACATGCAAGCAGCATGAATACACATGACAATAAACATCCAGGCCTCCCCCCTCAGTGGAGGGGCCTCATATGATTCCAAAAAGAGTTTAGTTTTGTAGACAAATAAATCATTACTTTTGGGGTAGATTTACTCTGTATATTATATATATATATATATATATATATATATATATATATATATATATATATATATATATATATATATATATATATATATATATACACACATACATGGGTGAGGTGATATGGTACCAAAGTTTTTGGTGAGGTGATTGACATTTACACAAGATAAAACACGAACCAATGGGAATAAAAACATAAGAATGGAAGTAACTGCAGAAGGCCTATTGGCCCATAACACAAGCACTTCCTCTTGATGCTTCTATATTGGTTCGGAGTCTTGAAGCTATAATATATATATATATATATATATATATATATATATATATATATATATATATATATATATATATATATATATATATATATATATATATATATATATATATATATGCACACAAAACTAAATAGTCTTGTTAGACAAATTGCCCCTATTAGAGGCAAGTTGACTAACAAGCCGAATGACTGCAATTGTTTTGAATTTGAGTTAAATCTAACATAGAAATGTAATCAAACCTAACCTAACCTATGCTAACCCAAGCTAAGCTAACCTAACCTAACCTAAGCTAACCCAAGCTAAGCTAAGCTAACCTAACCTAACCTAACCTAACCTAACCTAAGCTAAGCTAACCTAACCTAACCTAACCTAACCTAACCTAACCCAGCAATTCATGATCTTAATATAATACTGTTAATTGGATAAACCAATTTGGAAAGAAATGTTCGAAAATAACAAAATTAACTGTGCTTGTTAGGAAAATTGGGCCTTGCATACTTGTCCCAATAGTGTGGTTCTCGCTTTTAGGTACGACATAAACGTATACCTAAGTTGAGAGAGAAAAAGATTCGCACTCAAACATGCATATCGATTGCCAGTCCTGAATTCTGGGTAGATATTCGTGTCCTCCCTTTTCATTTACCATCATTTGGATACTATCAAAACAGCTCTGAGAAGGATAAAATGAATAAAACGGGTAGCTCACTCATGTAAAAAGGAAGAGTTGGGAAAGATCTCTCTCTCTCTCTCTCTCCCCCTCCCCCCCCCCCCCCCCACCAATGATCCTGCTCTGCTAGTATATAACGTAACAAACCTTCCCCCCCCCCCCCTCCCTCCCCAATCAGAGTCCCTTTAAGCATGCGAGGATAAAAAATAGATTTCATAAGACCCAATGTGCTAGCTGATATCAAAACAATTTATGTTATCGTCTATTAAGCCCTTCAGTAAAAAAGTATAGGGACCTAATTAGGTCCCGTTTTGAGGTGGTGGTGGGTGGAATCGATGGATTAGCCAAGCTCTTATCCGCCGAATCCGTAGAGGGTACGACCCTGGCGCTTCAGAGCGTACACCACGTCCATAGGCAGTGACGGTCTTCCTCTTGGCGTGTTCCGTGTAGGTTACAGCATCACGGATGACGTTCTCGAGGAACACCTTCAGGACGCCACGGGTCTCTTCGTAGATGAGACCCGAAATACGCTTCACGCCGCCACGACGAGCTAAGCGACGAATAGCGGGCTTGGTGATGCCCTGGATGTTGTCACGTAGCACCTTACGATGACGCTTGGCGCCACCCTTTCCGAGTCCCTTGCCTCCCTTGCCGCGTCCAGTCATGGTGTTGAAGTTGTGTGAATCGAATTGACGAATGCCATTCATTCATTCATTTAAATATAGGTCAAGATACCCTTATGGGTGAGCGTGGAAGTGGGGATAGGGGAAGAATTAGTGGGGGTGAGAGGAAGGGTTTTCAGTATGAGGTAAAGTGCCAGGGCTAGACCCAGCTGCATGGCATTGAAATCGTTATGACCAGACTAGGCAGTGAAGGCAAGGAATCGGATCTGTGACAACATTTCGTCTTTTCTGAGCACCCACGGAGACAGCAGTCCTCAGCTGGGTGTGCCCTGGAGGCTCACACCAGATGTGGTCTTTGATCTGTTAATCAGCATCGCGGCCCACCCAAGGCACCAGAAAACGGGAGCTAGTTGGTCCCCCCCTAAAGAGGGGGGAGAAGAGTTAGGAGGTTATAGTTGGAAGTTTGGTGATTTGAGTAGTGATATTATAGGAGAGGGGTTATGTAAAGGACGGAGCAGGAGGTGGATCGTCGATCAGGTTAAAGAGGTTGTGCGTATGTCTGGGTCTGCTTAGGACGTTTCTGAGGAACGTGTCGTAGTTGTCATGATAGGTGAGAATTCTGTCAATCTGTTTCTTCCCCATAGTATCCCAGGTTATGTTCAGAGGTGGGATGTTCGCCCTCTCATGCAGGGCCTCACTGGTGGTGAAGTCCTGCCAATGGGTATCGAACACCCATCTCAGAGCCCTGTTCTGGGTACGCTGGAGTTTCTTCCTATTTGTTGGTGCTGCAAGTGTGAGTGGGATCGGTGCATATGTTAGGAGTGGGAGAATAAGTGTTTTGTATAAGTAGAGCTTGGTGGCTTGGGAGGCATGTTTAAGTGGGTAGAGTTTTGATAGGGCGTTTGAGGCTATAGCTTTCTTGGGTGTTATGTGTGTGTGAAAGCGAAGGTTAAAGTCTAGTGTGAGTCCAAGTACTGTGGTTTTGTTGACTCTTGGGATCTGGGTTGCATCTGGTGATTGAGAGTAGAGTTTTACTGGGTCAGGGTTACGTCGTTTGTTGTAGAAAAAGTATGTTATTTTTGACTTGTTGGGGTTTGTTTTTATTCGCCAGTCGTGTTCCCAGAGGGTGACTTTGTCTATTTCTTGTTGTGCTTTCCGTGTGAGGGCGTTAATCGTATAGTCTGTGATCAGTTGGGTTACGTCGTCAGCGTAGCAAAGGGTCATTGATGTCCAGTATACTGGGTCAGGGATGTCGTTTATATAGAGTATGTATAAGGTTGGTGAAAGAACTGAGCCCTGAGGGACACCTGCATTTAGGTTGAAATAACCCGACAGCTTGCTGAGGAACTTGATCTGCATCTTTCTATTTGTTAGAAAGCTGCAAAGTAGCCTCTGCATGTTATCAGATAGTTGAAACAGAGTGCAGAGTTTGTAACGCAGGCCGTCGTGCCATACGGTGTCAAAAGCTTTTTCGACGTCCTTTGCAATGAGGGCCGTCTTGGCCCTTTGGTGTTTATTTATGGAGAGGTAGTTTGTTATTATGTTCAGTGCGTCTTGTGTTGAGCGGTGTTGTCTGAAGCCAAATTGTTTGTCTGTCAATATGTTTTTGTGTTCTAGGTGATTCCTGAGTTTATGATTAATGAGTTTTTCGTATACTTTTCCTAATGTCTCTAGTAAGCTGATCGGTCTGTAGTTCTTAGGGTCTGTCGGGGATTTTTGGGGTTTTGGAATGAGGATTGCTGTTGCTTCTTTGAATGGGCTTGGGAAATATCCTGATGCTAGTGAGGCGTTGTAGACGTCTGTGAGTGCAAAGATTAGGGGGTCTGGAAGTTGCTTGAGGAGAGCTTGGCCAATGCCAGAGGCTCCTGGGGCTTTACGTCTGGTGTTCTTGAGCATGAGTTTAACTTCTTCAGGTAGTATTGATTCTGTGAGGTCACTTTCTAAGTCGTCTAGTGTCGTGAGGTCAATGGTAGGGTAGTGTGTGATGGCATGAGGGTTGTGTCGTATCCATGTTTCTACTCTGTTTATGTTTTGTATTGCTGTTGGTTGTGGGGGGTGGGGATTGAAGATGTCCTGCCAGTGTTGTTTGAATATGCCTATTACTTCTGAGGGATCGGTGTAGTTTTGATTGTTGTGAGTGATGTATGTAAAGGCAGAAGAGGAGGAGTTTCCTCTGATCCTCTTTATGAAGTTCCAGAATTGTTGTGGAGTTGTTTTTCTTTGTATTTCAGCTTTATGTATGAGTTTCTCCCAGTTGTTAGCATGGTCTTGGTCAAGGCTGTTGAGTATGTGGTTTTTGAGTATAGTGAGGTCTGTGTTTACTTGATTGTATCTGTGAAGGTTGTGGGTGAATCTGTTGTGATAGCAGGAGAGTAGCCTTTTTGTTCTGATCGAAGAATGCCCGCACGATTTCCCGACTATATCCCATCAAGCGGACGTACTAGTAGCATTGCAACTCCTGCCTGCCCTTACTTTACGCTTGTGGTCGAGTAGACACGGCTTTCTCACAACGCTTTCAAAACTGCAGTTGCCTACTCGTCTGTTTCACGTCCCTGTGAAATGACTTTTGCACAAATCCAAAAAATAGAGCAAAATCAGCGATAATAGTGAGGTGAGCCGCCTGTTGGCTGCAGCCAGAGGAAGGAGGGGAGGGGCAACGGGGTGACGTAGGCGAGTCGAGCAGCCAATGGCGCTCGAGCAAGCGCCTCGAGACGGCGTATATAAGCAAAAATTTTTCGGCGCCGGCCATCACAAACCACAGTTGTTCACCATGGCTCGCACCAAGCAGACTGCTCGCAAGTCCACGGGAGGCAAGGCTCCTCGTAAGCAGCTGGCCACCAAGGCAGCACGCAAGTCTGCTCCTGCCACAGGGGGTGTGAAGAAGCCTCACCGTTACAGGCCCGGAACGGTCGCCCTGCGTGAGATCCGTCGTTACCAGAAGAGCACCGAGTTGCTCATCAGGAAACTTCCCTTCCAGCGTCTGGTGCGCGAGATTGCCCAGGACTTCAAGACCGATCTTCGCTTCCAGTCGTCTGCCGTCATGGCTTTACAGGAGGCATCCGAGGCTTACCTGGTCGGTCTCTTCGAGGACACTAACCTCTGTGCCATCCACGCCAAGCGTGTCACCATCATGCCAAAGGACATTCAGCTTGCTCGCCGTATCCGTGGAGAGCGTGCATAAGCTAAATCGACCACCCTAGTATACACCAAACTCGGCCCTTCTCAGGGCCAAAATATCCTTCTAAGGAGATTTCAGACATTCCTAGCATAATTTAGGTGTCATACATACATGTGATATCAATAAATCAAGTCATTTGTAGTACAACCTGTTCTCTTACAAACAAAACGCCGTCGCTTTTCACTCTTATGCACTGTCAAGGATCACCCCCCCCCCCCAAAATAAAAATTGTCATACTGTACTAGAAATAAAAGCAGCTTGTATAAGTGACATATACTGTCCAGTCCTGTTTTATTCTGTTTTCGGTCCTCTGGCTTAATCTGTTAAGTTAGGAGATGACATTTTAAATTAACCGTTTTCTTGACATTTTCAAACCTAAGAGGGTGGCCTGCATAGTAATCCTAATGTGGAACATAACAATGAATCTCTAATCTCTAGAAAAAAGATACCGAGTGCTTATATGTGTTGAGAGAGAGAGAGAGAGAGAGAGAGAGAGAGAGAGAGAGAGAGAGAGAGAGAGAGAGAGAGAGAGAGAGAGAGAGAGAGAGAGAGAGAGAGAGAGAGAGAGACACACAGACAGACAGACAAGACAGACAAGACAGACAGACAGACAGACAGACAGACAGACAGACAGACAGACAGACAGACAGACAGGCAGGCAGGCAGGCAGACAGACAGACAGACAGACAGACAGACAGACAGACAGACAGACACTGAGAGAGAGAAACACACACAGACAGTTTCATAAATATTCTCATTTTATAGCTATTTGCTTTCAGTGACAGAGGTTTTTGTTATAATAGTATTGGTGTCTAACACTCACAATCTCTTTAGAAATTAAAGTGTGGCTCCAATGGAGCCGAGTTTGTTGGTTTGAGGCCAAGCCACCACCACAGGGCAGTAAGTAAGCCGTTTACTTGGAGGAGGTGTACTTGGTGACGGCCTTAGTGCCCTCAGAGACGGCGTGCTTGGCCAGTTCTCCGGGCAACAGGAGCCTTACAGCCGTCTGGATCTCCCGACTGGTAATGGTGGAACGCTTGTTGTAGTGGGCCAGGCGAGAAGCCTCGGCGGCGATGCGCTCGAAGATGTCGTTCACGAACGAGTTCATGATCGACATGGCTTTGGAAGAGATACCAGTGTCGGGGTGGACCTGCTTCAGCACTTTGTAGATGTAGATGCTGTAGCTCTCCTTCCTCCTGCGCTTCTTTTTCTTATCGCCCTTGGCAATGGCCTTCTGGGCCTTTCCGGCCTTCTTGGCAGCCTTTCCAGATGCCTTGGGTGGCATGATGATGCTCGTGCTGGCTGGCGTTGCGATACAATAATGAACTTTTGCGCGAGGCGAGCTTTCCTTTTATATCCCGCTCGCGACTCAGCTCAGAGCGGGTC
This sequence comes from Procambarus clarkii, assembly GCF_040958095.1. Lineage (NCBI taxonomy): Eukaryota > Metazoa > Arthropoda > Malacostraca > Decapoda > Cambaridae > Procambarus > Procambarus clarkii. The sequence continues at coordinate 256,119 of NW_027189149.1, read as the reverse complement.
GCGTGGCGGAGCGCGCTGATTGGTCAGTGGCGGGCTCCCTTGATCCTGAGCGGGGTATATAACACGAAGCTCGATCTGCGGGGCGGCATAAAACCACCACAAACCCACAACAGCAGCAGCAATGTCAGGACGCGGCAAGGGAGGCAAAGTGAAGGGCAAGTCAAAGTCTCGCTCCAGCAGGGCCGGACTTCAGTTCCCCGTGGGCAGAATTCACCGTCTGCTGCGTAAGGGCAACTACGCCGAACGCGTCGGTGCTGGCGCTCCTGTCTACCTGGCAGCCGTCATGGAATACCTCGCTGCCGAAGTTCTGGAGCTCGCCGGTAACGCCGCACGTGACAACAAGAAGACCCGTATCATCCCACGTCACTTGCAGTTGGCCATCCGCAACGACGAAGAACTCAACAAACTTCTGTCTGGCGTAACCATTGCACAGGGAGGTGTTCTTCCAAACATTCAGGCAGTTCTTTTGCCAAAGAAGACAGAGAAGAAGTAAGCACTTCTGCCACCCACCACGACAAATACCATAACCAGGCTCCATCCGGAGCCACACACACTTTAATAGAGAGATTCAAGTAGACAATCAACTTTCAAACATTAATAATAACATTTATATTGATTTCATTTGGAATGTGTACATAACAAACAAACAAACAAAACAAAATTATAGGGGATATTCAGCATCACTTGGAATATTAACCAATCATATAAATCCAATATATATTTTATATTTTACTTTAAGCGAGGAATTCATATTCTATCAATTTTTAATCATACAAATGAACAAAAGCAATTCTTCACTAGACGTAACGAATGAATAAATGATCAAGGTTTTAATGTGTTTCATGAATAATATATATATATATATATATATATATATATATATATATATATATATATATATATATATATATATATAATATAATATAATATATTATAATACTTGTGAACCAGAATATGTTTGAGCAGCAGCGATCGTGCCATTGGCCGAAGTGCAACAATTCAAATAATTTAAAGGGCCTGCTCGGGTATATAAGAGAGGCTGGGAGACTGGGGCCGGTGGTGGGTGATGGGTGATGAGTGATGGTGTGGTGTGGTGTGGTGTTGTTAAGAGTTGATTTACGGCCAGCCAGCCAGCTGCAGCCAAGGCAGGGCAGGGCAAGGCAAGGCAAGGCAAGGCAAGGCAAGGCAATAACAGGACAGGACAGCCAAGGCAAGGCAAGGCAAGGCAAGGCAAGGCAAGGCAAGCAGGCGGGCGGGCGGGCGGGCGGGCGGGCGGGCGGGCGGGCAGCCAGCCAGCCAGCCAGCCAGCCAGCCAGCCAGCCAGCCAGGCAGGCAGGCAGGCAGGCAGGCAGGCAGGCAGGCAGGCAGCAGGCAGCCAGCCAGTCAGCCAACCAGCCAGCCAGCCAGCCAGCCAGCCAGGCAGGCAGGCAGCCAGCCAGCCAGCCACTCCCACTTTGTATTTATATGCATTCAATTTATATTCAAACATTATATATGTTAAGGGCCTAGTTTTAGTGTTTATTTTAAAAATGACAAACATCGAGTCGTTTTACCAGTCCTTTAGCGTTAACGGTGATGCATTTTAAAACTGAACAGAAATCACCTTTTCTGGATATATCAAATATCGAATCCGCTTAATGTGCCTACAATTCAATCATTCAAAAAATACATAATTTACATCATGCCTTTTCATAGAACAGACAATAAGATTTGAGACAATAAGAACTTTAGTTTTATAACTAAAGTTGCACAATTATACCAACTCTATGGTGGCTGGGTGGTAAGGTGTGTGGCTGGTGTTTTGGAAGTCGCGAGTTCAAACGACCCAATGGGAGTACTTTTTTTTTTTTTTTATGCCATACAATCTTCCTAGTACTATTATGTAGGTGTGTGTGTGTGTGTTTTTATTCATTCTTTGGTTTTATAGATGACATACATATTGACTCCTTTTACCGGTCCTTAATTAGGCTCTGGGGAAGCAATGGTGGTGGTGGTGGTGGTGGTGCATTTAAAACTAAACCAAAAATCACCAGTTCTGGACGCGTCAAATATCATATCCGCTTAATGTGTCTACAACCTAATTACTTAAAACTACACTATTTAATTCATTCATATCACGTGCATATTGGTCATTATGCTCATACAACCGACATAACAATTTATTTTCATTATTAGAATCATACATTTCATCAAGTAATACAGATACAAAGAGATTTTCTTTCTGAGAAGACCGTTAGTATTGGCTGGCTGGCAGGCAGGCAGGCAGGCATTTGAGGGTTATTATTTCGCCTGTTGATTGGGGGGAGGGTTGATGTGTTAGGGGGTTTTCGGTTAGGTGTGGTGGTGGTGATTGGTGGTGATTGGTGGTGGTGGTGATTGGTGGTGATTGGTGGTGAGTAGTGGTGGTGGTGGTGGTGGTGGTGGTAGTAGGTGGGAGGGGGGGGGGGGGGAAGGGGAATGATGGTCTGTGGATTCCTTCTCCGTACCCCTTACATATAAGCAAAAACATGCCTTCCTGTGGGTATAGAAACATTAACACAAATTATATCAGTAACTGATATTGTAGCCTTTTAAACAGAAAAGATTTGTACATACAAATACTTTTAAATTATCATTTATTTGTGGAAATGGCATTTACGTCATTAAATTGATACCTCAGCATCAAGTGTCCTGCAGTGGTCCAGTGGTAAAGTGTATATAAGTGATGCGTATTCTTGGAGTTGCGAGTTCAAACCCGGATTAAGCTATATATATATATATATATATATATATATATATATATATATATATATATATATATATATATATATATACAACATGTTTTGTTTTGGTTGTTTGTTTTTGTATAAAGCCTCACACACTATATTAAGCGAGTTTGTTTTAAACATGACATACATATTAATTCATTTTACCAGGCCTTATTCCACACAACTCCGTGAATTTCCCGTGGAGCCAGCCAGCCAGCCAGCCAGCCATTCAAACAAAAACAAACGAAACAAAACAAAACAAAACAAAAAACATTATTGCCAACAGCATTTGGTGTTCCCAGGCGGTCACCCATCCAAGTACTAACCAAACCCAACGTTGCTTAACTTCGCTGATCGGACGAGAAGCGGTGTTCTCAACGTGGTATGGCCGTTGGCATGAGACTGCCTACACATTGTGGCTAATAACCAACTCTTTTTAGTCATCACGGCAGGATACGGACCTTCTTGTGGTGTCTTAATGGTAATTGTATCCTAACATATTTTTGTCTCCTTGGCATGGATATTTAACATCGTTTATTCAGTCTTGGGTTTATGTTCTTTCGCCATTTACAGACATTTTACATCTACCTACTTCCTCAGCCTACCCTGCCAATTTCTAATGAATTTGTGGATTTTCTTTTGTAATACATACATGTGTGTGCTCATCTGCTCTTCAGTTTTTATGATATTTGTCTCATCTGTCCTGCTTTATGATACTTTTACAAAGAACATGAACAAATGCTTCTATTTTAGAGAAGATATGGGATCCAGGTTTCGGAGCCGTAAAACCAACCGTCGTGATTGGTGGACGAGTTGCCAGGTTGCAGCTTCTGTACCGTGCCGGCACATAAATAGGTTCGGCTCAAGCGGCGGCAGCATCATTCCCCCGTGACTGTCTGAGCGTCTCTCATCACCTTGGTTATCTCATCATCATCATGGTAGAAGCAAAGCCTACCAAGAAGGCTGCGGCTGCTGCTGCAGTGGTGGCCACCACCAGGAAACCTCGCGTCCAGGTTGCTCACCCGAAAACTAGTCAAATGGTTCTAGCCGCGGTCGCAGCACTCAAAGACCGTAAGGGCTCGTCTCTACAAGCAATCAAGAAGTACGTTGTTGCCAACAACAAAGTCGAGGCTGCCAAGATCGCCATTTACATCCGAAGATTTCTCAAGAAAGCAGTGGCTGACGGCATTCTTGTTCAGACCAAGGGAAGTGGAGCTAGTGGATCATTCAAGCTGGCCGTAGCAGAGAAGAGGGCCGTTCTAACTCCCAAGAAAGCCACCACAACCAAGAAACCATCTACAGCAGCAAAGAAGGCCGTGGTAACTCCCAAGAAAGCCGCCACAAGCAACAAACCACCTACAGCCTTGAAAAAGAAGCAGCAGCAGCAGCAGCTTGTTGTTGGGAACAAAAAGCCCAAAATAAAGAGAGCTTCAAAATCTCCCAAACCACCCAAGGCAAAGAAAGCTGTCAAGAAAACAACAAAGGCAAAATAAACGACGACATGCAAGCAGCATGAATACACATGACAATAAACATCCAGGCCTCCCCCCTCAGTGGAGGGGCCTCATATGATTCCAAAAAGAGTTTAGTTTTGTAGACAAATAAATCATTACTTTTGGGGTAGATTTACTCTGTATATTATATATATATATATATATATATATATATATATATATATATATATATATATATATATATATATATATATATATATATATATATATATATATATATATATATATATATATACACACATACATGGGTGAGGTGATATGGTACCAAAGTTTTTGGTGAGGTGATTGACATTTACACAAGATAAAACACGAACCAATGGGAATAAAAACATAAGAATGGAAGTAACTGCAGAAGGCCTATTGGCCCATAACACAAGCACTTCCTCTTGATGCTTCTATATTGGTTCGGAGTCTTGAAGCTATAATATATATATATATATATATATATATATATATATATATATATATATATATATATATATATATATATATATATATATATATATATATATATATGCACACAAAACTAAATAGTCTTGTTAGACAAATTGCCCCTATTAGAGGCAAGTTGACTAACAAGCCGAATGACTGCAATTGTTTTGAATTTGAGTTAAATCTAACATAGAAATGTAATCAAACCTAACCTAACCTATGCTAACCCAAGCTAAGCTAACCTAACCTAACCTAAGCTAACCCAAGCTAAGCTAAGCTAACCTAACCTAACCTAACCTAACCTAACCTAAGCTAAGCTAACCTAACCTAACCTAACCTAACCTAACCTAACCCAGCAATTCATGATCTTAATATAATACTGTTAATTGGATAAACCAATTTGGAAAGAAATGTTCGAAAATAACAAAATTAACTGTGCTTGTTAGGAAAATTGGGCCTTGCATACTTGTCCCAATAGTGTGGTTCTCGCTTTTAGGTACGACATAAACGTATACCTAAGTTGAGAGAGAAAAAGATTCGCACTCAAACATGCATATCGATTGCCAGTCCTGAATTCTGGGTAGATATTCGTGTCCTCCCTTTTCATTTACCATCATTTGGATACTATCAAAACAGCTCTGAGAAGGATAAAATGAATAAAACGGGTAGCTCACTCATGTAAAAAGGAAGAGTTGGGAAAGATCTCTCTCTCTCTCTCTCTCCCCCTCACCCCCCCCCCCCACCAATGATCCTGCTCTGCTAGTATATAACGTAACAAACCTTCCCCCCCCCCCTCCCTCCCCAATCAGAGTCCCTTTAAGCATGCGAGGATAAAAAATAGATTTCATAAGACCCAATGTGCTAGCTGATATCAAAACAATTTATGTTATCGTCTATTAAGCCCTTCAGTAAAAAAGTATAGGGACCTAATTAGGTCCCGTTTTGAGGTGGTGGTGGGTGGAATCGATGGATTAGCCAAGCTCTTATCCGCCGAATCCGTAGAGGGTACGACCCTGGCGCTTCAGAGCGTACACCACGTCCATGGCAGTGACGGTCTTCCTCTTGGCGTGTTCCGTGTAGGTTACAGCATCACGGATGACGTTCTCGAGGAACACCTTCAGGACGCCACGGGTCTCTTCGTAGATGAGACCCGAAATACGCTTCACGCCGCCACGACGAGCTAAGCGACGAATAGCGGGCTTGGTGATGCCCTGGATGTTGTCACGTAGCACCTTACGATGACGCTTGGCGCCACCCTTTCCGAGTCCCTTGCCTCCCTTGCCGCGTCCAGTCATGGTGTTGAAGTTGTGTGAATCGAATTGACGAATGCCCGCACGATTTCCCGACTATATCCCATCAAGCGGACGTACTAGTAGCATTGCAACTCCTGCCTGCCCTTACTTTACGCTTGTGGTCGAGTAGACACGGCTTTCTCACAACGCTTTCAAAACTGCAGTTGCCTACTCGTCTGTTTCACGTCCCTGTGAAATGACTTTTGCACAAATCCAAAAAATAGAGCAAAATCAGCGATAATAGTGATTGAGGTGAGCCGCCTGTTGGCTGCAGCCAGAGGAAGGAGGGGAGGGGCAACGGGGTGACGTAGGCGAGTCGAGCAGCCAATGGCGCTCGAGCAAGCGCCTCGAGACGGCGTATATAAGCAAAAATTTTTCGGCGCCGGCCATCACAAACCACAGTTGTTCACCATGGCTCGCACCAAGCAGACTGCTCGCAAGTCCACGGGAGGCAAGGCTCCTCGTAAGCAGCTGGCCACCAAGGCAGCACGCAAGTCTGCTCCTGCCACAGGGGGTGTGAAGAAGCCTCACCGTTACAGGCCCGGAACGGTCGCCCTGCGTGAGATCCGTCGTTACCAGAAGAGCACCGAGTTGCTCATCAGGAAACTTCCCTTCCAGCGTCTGGTGCGCGAGATTGCCCAGGACTTCAAGACCGATCTTCGCTTCCAGTCGTCTGCCGTCATGGCTTTACAGGAGGCATCCGAGGCTTACCTGGTCGGTCTCTTCGAGGACACTAACCTCTGTGCCATCCACGCCAAGCGTGTCACCATCATGCCAAAGGACATTCAGCTTGCTCGCCGTATCCGTGGAGAGCGTGCATAAGCTAAATCGACCACCCTAGTATACACCAAACTCGGCCCTTCTCAGGGCCAAAATATCCTTCTAAGGAGATTTCAGACATTCCTAGCATAATTTAGGTGTCATACATACATGTGATATCAATAAATCAAGTCATTTGTAGTACAACCTGTTCTCTTACAAACAAAACGCCGTCGCTTTTCACTCTTATGCACTGTCAAGGATCACCGCCCCCCCCAAAATAAAAATTGTCATACTGTACTAGAAATAAAAGCAGCTTGTATAAGTGACATATACTGTCCAGTCCTGTTTTATTCTGTTTTCGGTCCTCTGGCTTAATCTGTTAAGTTAGGAGATGACATTTTAAATTAACCGTTTTCTTGACATTTTCAAACCTAAGAGGGTGGCCTGCATAGTAATCCTAATGTGGAACATAACAATGAATCTCTAATCTCTAGAAAAAAGATACCGAGTGCTTATATGTGTTGAGAGAGAGAGAGAGAGAGAGAGAGAGAGAGAGAGAGAGAGAGAGAGAGAGAGAGAGAGAGAGAGAGAGAGAGAGAGAGAGAGAGAGAGAGACACACAGACAGACAGACAAGACAGACAAGACAGACAGACAGACAGACAGACAGACAGACAGACAGACAGACAGACAGACAGACAGACAGACAGGCAGGCAGGCAGGCAGACAGACAGACAGACAGACAGACAGACAGACAGACAGACAGACACTGAGAGAGAGAAACACACACAGACAGTTTCATAAATATTCTCATTTTATAGCTATTTGCTTTCAGTGACAGAGGTTTTTGTTATAATAGTATTGGTGTCTAACACTCACAATCTCTTTAGAAATTAAAGTGTGGCTCCAATGGAGCCGAGTTTGTTGGTTTGAGGCCAAGCCACCACCACAGGGCAGTAAGTAAGCCGTTTACTTGGAGGAGGTGTACTTGGTGACGGCCTTAGTGCCCTCAGAGACGGCGTGCTTGGCCAGTTCTCCGGGCAACAGGAGCCTTACAGCCGTCTGGATCTCCCGACTGGTAATGGTGGAACGCTTGTTGTAGTGGGCCAGGCGAGAAGCCTCGGCGGCGATGCGCTCGAAGATGTCGTTCACGAACGAGTTCATGATCGACATGGCTTTGGAAGAGATACCAGTGTCGGGGTGGACCTGCTTCAGCACTTTGTAGATGTAGATGCTGTAGCTCTCCTTCCTCCTGCGCTTCTTTTTCTTATCGCCCTTGGCAATGGCCTTCTGGGCCTTTCCGGCCTTCTTGGCAGCCTTTCCAGATGCCTTGGGTGGCATGATGATGCTCGTGCTGGCTGGCGTTGCGATACAATAATGAACTTTTGCGCGAGGCGAGCTTTCCTTTTATATCCCGCTCGCGACTCAGCTCAGAGCGGGTCGCGTGGCGGAGCGCGCTGATTGGTCAGTGGCGGGCTCCCTTGATCCTGAGCGGGGTATATAACACGAAGCTCGATCTGCGGGGCGGCATAAAACCACCACAAACCCACAACAGCAGCAGCAATGTCAGGACGCGGCAAGGGAGGCAAAGTGAAGGGCAAGTCAAAGTCTCGCTCCAGCAGGGCCGGACTTCAGTTCCCCGTGGGCAGAATTCACCGTCTGCTGCGTAAGGGCAACTACGCCGAACGCGTCGGTGCTGGCGCTCCTGTCTACCTGGCAGCCGTCATGGAATACCTCGCTGCCGAAGTTCTGGAGCTCGCCGGTAACGCCGCACGTGACAACAAGAAGACCCGTATCATCCCACGTCACTTGCAGTTGGCCATCCGCAACGACGAAGAACTCAACAAACTTCTGTCTGGCGTAACCATTGCACAGGGAGGTGTTCTTCCAAACATTCAGGCAGTTCTTTTGCCAAAGAAGACAGAGAAGAAGTAAGCACTTCTGCCACCCACCACGACAAATACCATAACCAGGCTCCATCCGGAGCCACACACACTTTAATAGAGAGATTCAAGTAGACAATCAACTTTCAAACATTAATAATAACATTTATATTGATTTCATTTGGAATGTGTACATAACAAACAAACAAACAAAACAAAATTATAGGGGATATTCAGCATCACTTGGAATATTAACCAATCATATAAATCCAATATATATATTATATTTTACTTTAAGCGAGGAATTCATATTCTATCAATTTTTAATCATACAAATGAACAAAAGCAATTCTTCACTAGACGTAACGAATGAATAAATGATCAAGGTTTTAATGTGTTTCATGAATAAATATATATATATATATATATATATATATATATATATATATATATATATATATATATATATATATATATAATATAATATAATATAATATATTATAATACTTGTGAACCAGAATATGTTTGAGCAGCAGCGATCGTGCCATTGGCCGAAGTGCAACAATTCAAATAATTTAAAGGGCCTGCTCGGGTATATAAGAGAGGCTGGGAGACTGGGGCCGGTGGTGGGTGATGGGTGATGAGTGATGGTGTGGTGTGGTGTGGTGTTGTTAAGAGTTGATTTACGGCCAGCCAGCCAGCTGCAGCCAAGGCAGGGCAGGGCAAGGCAAGGCAAGGCAAGGCAAGGCAAGGCAATAACAGGACAGGACAGCCAAGGCAAGGCAAGGCAAGGCAAGGCAAGGCAAGGCAAGCAGGCGGGCGGGCGGGCGGGCGGGCGGGCGGGCGGGCGGGCAGCCAGCCAGCCAGCCAGCCAGCCAGCCAGCCAGCCAGCCAGCCAGCCAGCCAGCAGCAGCAGGCAGGCAGGCAGGCAGGCAGGCAGGCAGGCAGCCAGGCAGCCAGCCAGTCAGCCAACCAGCCAGCCAGCCAGCCAGCCAGCCAGGCAGGCAGGCAGCCAGCCAGCCAGCCACTCCCACTTTGTATTTATATGCATTCAATTTATATTCAAACATTATATATGTTAAGGGCCTAGTTTTAGTGTTTATTTTAAAAATGACAAACATCGAGTCGTTTTACCAGTCCTTTAGCGTTAACGGTGATGCATTTTAAAACTGAACAGAAATCACCTTTTCTGGATATATCAAATATCGAATCCGCTTAATGTGCCTACAATTCAATCATTCAAAAAATACATAATTTACATCATGCCTTTTCATAGAACAGACAATAAGATTTGAGACAATAAGAACTTTAGTTTTATAACTAAAGTTGCACAATTATACCAACTCTATGGTGGCTGGGTGGTAAGGTGTGTGGCTGGTGTTTTGGAAGTCGCGAGTTCAAACGACCCAATGGGAGTACTTTTTTTTTTTTTTTTATGCCATACAATCTTCCTAGTACTATTATGTAGGTGTGTGTGTGTGTGTTTTTATTCATTCTTTGGTTTTATAGATGACATACATATTGACTCCTTTTACCGGTCCTTAATTAGGCTCTGGGGAAGCAATGGTGGTGGTGGTGGTGGTGGTGCATTTAAAACTAAACCAAAAATCACCAGTTCTGGACGCGTCAAATATCATATCCGCTTAATGTGTCTACAACCTAATTACTTAAAACTACACTATTTAATTCATTCATATCACGTGCATATTGGTCATTATGCTCATACAACCGACATAACAATTTATTTTCATTATTAGAATCATACATTTCATCAAGTAATACAGATACAAAGAGATTTTCTTTCTGAGAAGACCGTTAGTATTGGCTGGCTGGCAGGCAGGCAGGCAGGCATTTGAGGGTTATTATTTCGCCTGTTGATTGGGGGGAGGGTTGATGTGTTAGGGGGTTTTCGGTTAGGTGTGGTGGTGGTGATTGGTGGTGATTGGTGGTGGTGGTGATTGGTGGTGATTGGTGGTGAGTAGTGGTGGTGGTGGTGGTGGTGGTGGTAGTAGGTGGGAGGGGGGGGGGGGGGGGGAAGGGGAATGATGGTCTGTGGATTCCTTCTCCGTACCCCTTACATATAAGCAAAAACATGCCTTCCTGTGGGTATAGAAACATTAACACAAATTATATCAGTAACTGATATTGTAGCCTTTTAAACAGAAAAGATTTGTACATACAAATACTTTTAAATTATCATTTATTTGTGGAAATGGCATTTACGTCATTAAATTGATACCTCAGCATCAAGTGTCCTGCAGTGGTCCAGTGGTAAAGTGTATATAAGTGATGCGTATTCTTGGAGTTGCGAGTTCAAACCCGGATTAAGCTATATATATATATATATATATATATATATATATATATATATATATATATATATATACAACATGTTTTGTTTTGGTTGTTTGTTTTTGTATAAAGCCTCACACACTATATTAAGCGAGTTTGTTTTAAACATGACATACATATTAATTCATTTTACCAGGCCTTATTCCACACAACTCCGTGAATTTCCCGTGGAGCCAGCCAGCCAGCCAGCCAGCCATTCAAACAAAAACAAACGAAACAAAACAAAACAAAACAAAAAACATTATTGCCAACAGCATTTGGTGTTCCCAGGCGGTCACCCATCCAAGTACTAACCAAACCCAACGTTGCTTAACTTCGCTGATCGGACGAGAAGCGGTGTTCTCAACGTGGTATGGCCGTTGGCATGAGACTGCCTACACATTGTGGCTAATAACCAACTCTTTTTAGTCATCACGGCAGGATACGGACCTTCTTGTGGTGTCTTAATGGTAATTGTATCCTAACATATTTTTGTCTCCTTGGCATGGATATTTAACATCGTTTATTCAGTCTTGGGTTTATGTTCTTTCGCCATTTACAGACATTTTACATCTACCTACTTCCTCAGCCTACCCTGCCAATTTCTAATGAATTTGTGGATTTTCTTTTGTAATACATACATGTGTGTGCTCATCTGCTCTTCAGTTTTTATGATATTTGTCTCATCTGTCCTGCTTTATGATACTTTTACAAAGAACATGAACAAATGCTTCTATTTTAGAGAAGATATGGGATCCAGGTTTCGGAGCCGTAAAACCAACCGTCGTGATTGGTGGACGAGTTGCCAGGTTGCAGCTTCTGTACCGTGCCGGCACATAAATAGGTTCGGCTCAAGCGGCGGCAGCATCATTCCCCCGTGACTGTCTGAGCGTCTCTCATCACCTTGGTTATCTCATCATCATCATGGTAGAAGCAAAGCCTACCAAGAAGGCTGCGGCTGCTGCTGCTGTGGTGGCCACCACCAGGAAACCTCGCGTCCAGGTTGCTCACCCGAAAACTAGTCAAATGGTTCTAGCCGCGGTCGCAGCACTCAAAGACCGTAAGGGCTCGTCTCTACAAGCAATCAAGAAGTACGTTGTTGCCAACAACAAAGTCGAGGCTGCCAAGATCGCCATTTACATCCGAAGATTTCTCAAGAAAGCAGTGGCTGACGGCATTCTTGTTCAGACCAAGGGAAGTGGAGCTAGTGGATCATTCAAGCTGGCCGTAGCAGAGAAGAGGGCCGTTCTAACTCCCAAGAAAGCCACCACAACCAAGAAACCATCTACAGCAGCAAAGAAGGCCGTGGTAACTCCCAAGAAAGCCGCCACAAGCAACAAACCACCTACAGCCTTGAAAAAGAAGCAGCAGCAGCAGCAGCTTGTTGTTGGGAACAAAAAGCCCAAAATAAAGAGAGCTTCAAAATCTCCCAAACCACCCAAGGCAAAGAAAGCTGTCAAGAAAACAACAAAGGCAAAATAAACGACGACATGCAAGCAGCATGAATACACATGACAATAAACATCCAGGCCTCCCCCCTCAGTGGAGGGGCCTCATATGATTCCAAAAAGAGTTTAGTTTTGTAGACAAATAAATCATTACTTTTGGGGTAGATTTACTCTGTATATTATATATATATATATATATATATATATATATATATATATATATATATATATATATATATATATATATATATATATATATATATATATATATATATATATATATACACACATACATGGGTGAGGTGATATGGTACCAAAGTTTTTGGTGAGGTGATTGACATTTACACAAGATAAAACACGAACCAATGGGAATAAAAACATAAGAATGGAAGTAACTGCAGAAGGCCTATTGGCCCATAACACAAGCACTTCCTCTTGATGCTTCTATATTGGTTCGGAGTCTTGAAGCTATAATATATATATATATATATATATATATATATATATATATATATATATATATATATATATATATATATATATATATATATATATATATATATATATATATATATATATGCACACAAAACTAAATAGTCTTGTTAGACAAATTGCCCCTATTAGAGGCAAGTTGACTAACAAGCCGAATGACTGCAATTGTTTTGAATTTGAGTTAAATCTAACATAGAAATGTAATCAAACCTAACCTAACCTATGCTAACCCAAGCTAAGCTAACCTAACCTAACCTAAGCTAACCCAAGCTAAGCTAAGCTAACCTAACCTAACCTAACCTAACCTAACCTAAGCTAAGCTAACCTAACCTAACCTAACCTAACCTAACCTAACCCAGCAATTCATGATCTTAATATAATACTGTTAATTGGATAAACCAATTTGGAAAGAAATGTTCGAAAATAACAAAATTAACTGTGCTTGTTAGGAAAATTGGGCCTTGCATACTTGTCCCAATAGTGTGGTTCTCGCTTTTAGGTACGACATAAACGTATACCTAAGTTGAGAGAGAAAAAGATTCGCACTCAAACATGCATATCGATTGCCAGTCCTGAATTCTGGGTAGATATTCGTGTCCTCCCTTTTCATTTACCATCATTTGGATACTATCAAAACAGCTCTGAGAAGGATAAAATGAATAAAACGGGTAGCTCACTCATGTAAAAAGGAAGAGTTGGGAAAGATCTCTCTCTCTCTCTCTCTCCCCCTCACCCCCCTCCCCCCACCAATGATCCTGCTCTGCTAGTATATAACGTAACAAACCTTCCCCCCCCCCCTCCCTCCCCAATCAGAGTCCCTTTAAGCATGCGAGGATAAAAAATAGATTTCATAAGACCCAATGTGCTAGCTGATATCAAAACAATTTATGTTATCGTCTATTAAGCCCTTCAGTAAAAAAGTATAGGGACCTAATTAGGTCCCGTTTTGAGGTGGTGGTGGGTGGAATCGATGGATTAGCCAAGCTCTTATCCGCCGAATCCGTAGAGGGTACGACCCTGGCGCTTCAGAGCGTACACCACGTCCATGGCAGTGACGGTCTTCCTCTTGGCGTGTTCCGTGTAGGTTACAGCATCACGGATGACGTTCTCGAGGAACACCTTCAGGACGCCACGGGTCTCTTCGTAGATGAGACCCGAAATACGCTTCACGCCGCCACGACGAGCTAAGCGACGAATAGCGGGCTTGGTGATGCCCTGGATGTTGTCACGTAGCACCTTACGATGACGCTTGGCGCCACCCTTTCCGAGTCCCTTGCCTCCCTTCCCAGCAAACAATTTTAGGTTGCCACAACATATCTGGAAAGTATTTGAAAGTATTGGAAACGTTTGTTTTATCGTATCAGATACGATATTGTGTGTGGACTTAAATAGGTTTCCAAAACTTATAACCAAGACATATGTATCTAACACTAATTTGAGATGTTGTGGCAACTTTACACTCCTAACATGAGTCATTCATAATCCATTCATATACCAATATGAATCTCTTATGAAAGGTTTGAGCCAATAATCTGAACCCTTTTTACATCTTTGTGTTTAAAGTTAAATTTCTTGAAATTAAATTATATTTTATATTATATTATTTTAATTATATTTTATATTATATTATTATTTTCAATTTAAATATTAAAACCAATTTAAGGGTAAAAAAAATCTAATAATTTATATTTCTCTTATTATTTACTAACAATTATAATTATTTACTAACGGAGAGAGGGGAGGCTGGACGGCGGAGAGTGGCGGCTGTGGCGGACAGTGGCGGCGGTGGCGGATAGTGGCGGCGTTGGCGGACAGTGGCGGCGGGCGGACAGTGGCGGCGGCGGGCGGACAGTGGCGGCGGGCGGACAGTAGCGGCGGTGACGGACAGTGGCGGCGGGCGGACAGTGGCGGCGGTGGCGGACAGTGGCGGCGGGCGGACAGTGGCGGCGGGCGGACAGTGGCGGCGGGCGGACAGTGGCGGCGGGCGGACAGTGGCGTCGGGCGGACAGTGGCGGCGGTGGCGGATAGTGGCGGCGGGAGGACAGTGGCGGCGGGCGGACAGTGGCGGCGGTGGCGGATAGTGGCGGCGGGCGGACAGGGCGGCGGCGGGCGGACAGTGGCGGCGGGAGGACAGTGGCGGCGGGCGGACAGTGGCGGCGGGCGGACAGTGGCGGCGGGCGGACAGTGGCGTCGGGCGGACAGTGGCGGCGGTGGCGGATAGTGGCGGCGGGCGGACAGTGGCGGCGGGCGGACAGTGGCGGCGGTGGCGGATAGTGGCGGCGGGCGGACAGGGCGGCGGCGGGCGGACAGTGGCGGCAGGAGATCAGTGGCGGCTGTGGCGGATAGTGGCGGCGGGCGGACCGTGGCGGCGGTGGTGGACAGTGGCGGCGGGCGGACAGTGGCGGCGGCGGGCGGACAGTGGCGGCGGCGGGCGGACAGTGGCGGCGGCGGGCGAACAGTGGCGGCGGCGGGCGGACAGTGGAGGCGGCGGGCGGACAGTGGAGGCGGCGGGCGGACAGTGGAGGCGGCGGGCGGACAGTGGAGGCGGCGGGCGGACAGTGGAGGCAGCGGGCGGACAGTGGAGGCGGCGGGCGGACAGTGGCGGCGGCGGGCGGACAGTGGCGGCGGCGGGCGGACAGTGGCGGCGGCGGGCGGACAGTGGCGGCGGCGGGCGGACAGTGGCGGCGGCGGGCGGACAGTGGAGGCAGCGGGCGGACAGTGGAGGCGGCGGGCGGACAGTGGAGGCGGCGGCCGGACAGTGGAGGCGGCGGGCGGACAGTGGAGGCGGCGGGCGGACAGTGGAGGCGGCGGGCGGACAGTGGAGGCGGCGGGCGGACAGTGGTGGCGGCGGGCGGACAGTGGTGGCGGCGGGCGGACAGTGGTGGCGGCGGGCGGACAGTGGTGGCGGTGGCGGACAGTGGCGGCGGTGGCGGACAGTGACGGCGGTGGCGGACACTGGCGGCTGTGTCTGGCGGGCGGTGGCGGGGTCTGTGATGAGTGGTGGCGGCTGGCGGTGGTGGGTGGTGGCGGCGGTGGTGGTGGGTGGTGGTGGCGGTGGCGGCGGCTGGTGGTGGCGGCGGTGGTGGTGGGTGGTGGTGGTGGCGGCGGCGGCTGGTGGTGGTGGGTGGTGGCGGCGGTGGTGGTGGGTGGTGGTGGCGGCGGCGGCGGGTGGTGGGTGGCGGCGGCGGCTGGTGGTGGTGGGTGGTGGCGGCGGGTGGTGGTGGGTGGTGGCGGCGGGTGGTGGTGGGTGGTGGCGGCTGTGGTGGGTGGTGGCGGGCGGTGGCGGGCGGTGGCGGGCGGTGGCGGGCGGTGTCGGGCGGCGGCGGCTGTGGTGGGTGGTGACGATCGGCGGTGAGGGGGGCTGGTGGCGGCTGGCGGTGGCGGCTTGCGGTGGCGACTGTGGCAACGGGCGGTGACTGCTGATAGCGGGCGGTGGTGGCGGCTGGTGGCAGGTGGTGGTGGCGGTGGTGGCGGCTGGTGGTGGCGGCTGGTGGTGGCGGCTGGTGGTGGTGGCAGCTGGTGGCGGTGATGGCGGCTGGTGGTGGTGGCAGCTGGTGGCGGTGATGGCGGCTGGTGGTGGTGGTGGTGGCGGCTGGTGGTGGTGGCAGCTGGTGGCGGTGATGGCGGCTGGTGGTGGTGGTGGTGGTGATGGCGGCTGGTGGCGGGCGGTGGCGGGCGGTGGCGGCTTGTGGCGGCTGGTGGTGGCGGCGGTGGTGGGTGGTGGTGGTGGTGGTGGGTGGTGGTGCCGGCTGTGGTGGGTGGTGGCGGTGGTGTCGGCGGCGGCTGTGGTGGGTGGTGGCGGCGGCGGCGGTGATGGGTGGTGGCGGCGGCGGTGGTGGTGGGTGGTGGTGGCGGCGGCGGTGATGGGTGGTGGCGGCGGTGGTGGTGGGTGGTGGTGGCGGCGGCGGCTGGTGGTGGTGGGTGGTGGTGGTGGGTGGTGGCGGCTTGTGGCGGTGGTGGGTGGCGGGTGGCGGCTGGTGGTGGGTGGTGGCGGCGGGTGGTGAGTGGCGGTGGTGGGTGGCGGTGGCTGGTGGCGGGTGGTGGTAGGTGGCGGTGGCTGGTGGCGGGTGGCGGTGGCTGGTGGCGGGTGGCGGCTGGTGGTGGGTGGTGGCGGCTGGTGGTGGGTGGTGGCGGCTGGTGGTGGGTGGTGGCGGGTGGCGGGTGGCGGTGGTGGGTGGCGGTGGCGGGTGGCGGCTGGTGGTGGGTGGTGGCGGGTGGCGGCTGGTGGTGGGTGGTGGTGGGTGGTGGCGGGTGGCGGCTGGTGGTGGGTGGTGGCGGGTGGCGGCTGGTGGTGGGTGGCGGCGGGTGGCGGCTGGTGGTGGGTGGCGGCTGGTGGTGGGTGGCGGCGGGTGGTGGGTGGCGGCGGGTGGCGGCGGGTGGCGGCTGGTAGTGGGTGGCGGCTGGCGGCTGGTGGTGGGTGGTGGTGGGTGGCGGGTGGCGGCGGGTGGTGGCGGGTGGCGGGTGGCGGCGGGTGGCGGCTGGTGGCGGCCAGCTGGGACACACCCTTCTCCACTGTAGGTCTGAGTACAACTAACCATATGTCTCTCTCACCCACCAGAACAGTGTTGCCAGCTTGCGCTCTCAAAATGTTTCCTTCAAAGATTGTATATTATCTTTGAACAACAAGTTTGATTATCAAGGAAATAATGCATATATTATTGTCACATTAATACTGTGCAATATCTTATTACATTCCTGCTAAATAATTATAATTTGAAACAGGACAAAAAATCCCACATATATATAAAAACCAACATTAGAGATCACGAGGCCTAGGACTCGCCTGTGACCACACATCCTGCCTCCCTGGCCTGCTACACTCACACACCTCACACTCTTAACTCTCTCATAATCACTCTCACTCTCTTACTCTGTCACTCTTACTCTGTCACTCTTACTCTCTGTCACTCTTACTCTCTGTCACTCTTACTCTCTGTCACTCTTACTCTCTGTCACTCTTACACTCTGTCACTCTTACTCTCTGTCACTCTTACTCTCTGTCACTCTTACACTCTGTCACTACTACTCTCTGTCACTCTTACTCTGTCACGCTTACTCTCTGTCACTCTTACTCTCTGTCACTCTTACTCTCTGTCACTCTTACTCTGTCACTCTTACTCTGTCACTCTTACTCTCTGTCACTCTTACTCTCTGTCACTCTTACTCTCTGTCACTCTTACTCTCTGTCACTCTTACTCTCTGTCACTCTTACTCTGTACTCTTACTCTGTCACTCTTACTCTCTGTCACTCTTACTCTGTCACTCTTACTCTCTGTCACTCTTACTCTCTGTCACTCTTACTCTGTCACTCTTACACTCTGTCACTCTTACTCTGTCACTCTTACTCTCTGTCACTCTTACTCTCTGTCACTCTTACTCTGTCACTCTTACTCTGTCACTCTTACTCTCTGTCACTCTTACTCTCTGTCACTCTTACTCTGTCACTCTTACTCTGTCACTCTTACTCTCTGTCACTCTTACTCTCTGTCACTCTTACTCTCTGTCACTCTTACTCTCTGTCATTCTTACTCTCTGTCACTCTTACTCTCTGTCACTCTTACTCTGTCACTCTTACTCTCTGTCACTCTTACTCTCTGTCACTCTTACTCTCTGTCACTCTTACTCTGTCACTCTTACTCTCTGTCACTCTTACTCTCTGTCACTCTTACTCTGTCACTCTTACTCTCTGTCACTCTTACTCTGTCACTCTTACTCTGTCACTCTTACTCTCTGTCACTCTTACTCTCTGTCACTCTTACTCTCTGTCACTCTTACTCTGTCACTCTTACTCTCTGTCACTCTTACTCTCTGTCACTCTTACTCTGTCATTCTTACTCACTCTCAGTCACCCTTACCCATTCATACTCACTCTCTCACTCTTACTCTCATACTCTTACTCTCAATTACTCTTACTCTCAATCACTCTTACTCCCAATCACTCCTACTCCCAATCACTCCTACTCTCAATCACTCCTACTCTCATTCTTACTCTTACTCCCAATCACTCTTACTCTCAATCACTCTTATTCTCATTCTTACTCTCACTCTTACTCCCAATCACTCTTACTCCCAATCACTCTTACTCTCAATCACTCTTACTCTCAATCACTCTTACTCTCAATCACTCTTACTCTCATTCTTACTCTTACTCACTCTTACTCTCAATCACTCTTATTCTCATTCTTACTCCTACTCTCACTCTAACTCCTACTCCCAATCACTCTTACTCCCAATCACTCTTACTCTCAATCACTCTTACTCCCAATCACTCTTACTCTCAATCACTCTTACTCTCAATCACTCTTACTCTCAATCACTCTTACTCTCAATCACTCTTACTCTCACTAACTCTCAATCACTCTTACTCTCACTCTAACTCTCAATCACTCTTACTCTCATACTCACCCTTACTCTCAATCACTTTACTCTCACTCTTACTCATTCTGTCACTCTTACTCTCACTCTTACTCACTCTGTCACTCTTACTCACTCTGTCACTCTTACTCACTCTCAGTCACTCTTACTTATACTCACTCTTACTCACACTTACACACTCTCTGGCACTCTCACTCACCTTCATTCACTCTTACTCACTCTTACCCACTCTCGCTCACTCTTACTCACTCTAGTTAATAAGAACACGCCAATATAAGACAACAAAACGTTTTCAGATTCGTTCTCACCACTTTCCAGCAACTTTTAAAATTTATATAAATTATCTTAGGGAATAATACATAAATTATATATTTAAACATGATATTAGTGTTTAGTGGAATGCATAAGGAGTCAAATTGTGTTAAAAAGAGCGATTTTTAGAAAATTTGGAAAACTACTTTTTTCTGTTCATATTATAACTAAATGGATTTTAAAGGTTTCACTCAGCCAATATATATCATTCACAATTTATTAATGAATTTTACAAAAAAACACCATAAATTTTATATTTAAACATGTAAAAACTATTTGTTTTACATTTGGAAGAAAATAATTGTAGAAAAACAATTTATAATTAAACCTTTGTGTTTGGATTTTTTGAGTAAAAGTTTCTCAAAGGCTCTCCTGCACCATTCTCAATGCAAATCATTCCCACACCTATGGGAAGAGATAGGCGAACGTTGTGTAGATGATTTGTGTTTGCTGGGTTGCCGCGTCCAGTCATGGTGTTGAAGTTGTGTGAATCGAATTGACGAATGCCCGCACGATTTCCCGACTATATCCCATCAAGCGGACGTACTAGTAGCATTGCAACTCCTGCCTGCCCTTACTTTACGCTTGTGGTCGAGTAGACACGGCTTTCTCACAACGCTTTCAAAACTGCAGTTGCCTACTCGTCTGTTTCACGTCCCTGTGAAATGACTTTTGCACAAATCCAAAAAATAGAGCAAAATCAGCGATAATAGTGATTGAGGTGAGCCGCCTGTTGGCTGCAGCCAGAGGAAGGAGGGGAGGGGCAACGGGGTGACGTAGGCGAGTCGAGCAGCCAATGGCGCTCGAGCAAGCGCCTCGAGACGGCGTATATAAGCAAAAATTTTTCGGCGCCGGCCATCACAAACCACAGTTGTTCACCATGGCTCGCACCAAGCAGACTGCTCGCAAGTCCACGGGAGGCAAGGCTCCTCGTAAGCAGCTGGCCACCAAGGCAGCACGCAAGTCTGCTCCTGCCACAGGGGGTGTGAAGAAGCCTCACCGTTACAGGCCCGGAACGGTCGCCCTGCGTGAGATCCGTCGTTACCAGAAGAGCACCGAGTTGCTCATCAGGAAACTTCCCTTCCAGCGTCTGGTGCGCGAGATTGCCCAGGACTTCAAGACCGATCTTCGCTTCCAGTCGTCTGCCGTCATGGCTTTACAGGAGGCATCCGAGGCTTACCTGGTCGGTCTCTTCGAGGACACTAACCTCTGTGCCATCCACGCCAAGCGTGTCACCATCATGCCAAAGGACATTCAGCTTGCTCGCCGTATCCGTGGAGAGCGTGCATAAGCTAAATCGACCACCCTAGTATACACCAAACTCGGCCCTTCTCAGGGCCAAAATATCCTTCTAAGGAGATTTCAGACATTCCTAGCATAATTTAGGTGTCATACATACATGTGATATCAATAAATCAAGTCATTTGTAGTACAACCTGTTCTCTTACAAACAAAACGCCGTCGCTTTTCACTCTTATGCACTGTCAAGGATCACCCCCCCCCCCAAAATAAAAATTGTCATACTGTACTAGAAATAAAAGCAGCTTGTATAAGTGACATATACTGTCCAGTCCTGTTTTATTCTGTTTTCGGTCCTCTGGCTTAATCTGTTAAGTTAGGAGATGACATTTTAAATTAACCGTTTTCTTGACATTTTCAAACCTAAGAGGGTGGCCTGCATAGTAATCCTAATGTGGAACATAACAATGAATCTCTAATCTCTAGAAAAAAGATACCGAGTGCTTATATGTGTTGAGAGAGAGAGAGAGAGAGAGAGAGAGAGAGAGAGAGAGAGAGAGAGAGAGAGAGAGAGAGAGAGAGAGAGAGAGAGAGAGAGAGAGAGAGAGAGAGAGAGAGAGAGAGAGAGACACACAGACAGACAGACAAGACAGACAAGACAGACAGACAGACAGACAGACAGACAGACAGACAGACAGACAGACAGACAGACAGACAGACAGGCAGGCAGGCAGGCAGACAGACAGACAGACAGACAGACAGACAGACAGACACTGAGAGAGAGAAACACACACAGACAGTTTCATAAATATTCTCATTTTATAGCTATTTGCTTTCAGTGACAGAGGTTTTTGTTATAATAGTATTGGTGTCTAACACTCACAATCTCTTTAGAAATTAAAGTGTGGCTCCAATGGAGCCGAGTTTGTTGGTTTGAGGCCAAGCCACCACCACAGGGCAGTAAGTAAGCCGTTTACTTGGAGGAGGTGTACTTGGTGACGGCCTTAGTGCCCTCAGAGACGGCGTGCTTGGCCAGTTCTCCGGGCAACAGGAGCCTTACAGCCGTCTGGATCTCCCGACTGGTAATGGTGGAACGCTTGTTGTAGTGGGCCAGGCGAGAAGCCTCGGCGGCGATGCGCTCGAAGATGTCGTTCACGAACGAGTTCATGATCGACATGGCTTTGGAAGAGATACCAGTGTCGGGGTGGACCTGCTTCAGCACTTTGTAGATGTAGATGCTGTAGCTCTCCTTCCTCCTGCGCTTCTTTTTCTTATCGCCCTTGGCAATGGCCTTCTGGGCCTTTCCGGCCTTCTTGGCAGCCTTTCCAGATGCCTTGGGTGGCATGATGATGCTCGTGCTGGCTGGCGTTGCGATACAATAATGAACTTTTGCGCGAGGCGAGCTTTCCTTTTATATCCCGCTCGCGACTCAGCTCAGAGCGGGTCGCGTGGCGGAGCGCGCTGATTGGTCAGTGGCGGGCTCCCTTGATCCTGAGCGGGGTATATAACACGAAGCTCGATCTGCGGGGCGGCATAAAACCACCACAAACCCACAACAGCAGCAGCAATGTCAGGACGCGGCAAGGGAGGCAAAGTGAAGGGCAAGTCAAAGTCTCGCTCCAGCAGGGCCGGACTTCAGTTCCCCGTGGGCAGAATTCACCGTCTGCTGCGTAAGGGCAACTACGCCGAACGCGTCGGTGCTGGCGCTCCTGTCTACCTGGCAGCCGTCATGGAATACCTCGCTGCCGAAGTTCTGGAGCTCGCCGGTAACGCCGCACGTGACAACAAGAAGACCCGTATCATCCCACGTCACTTGCAGTTGGCCATCCGCAACGACGAAGAACTCAACAAACTTCTGTCTGGCGTAACCATTGCACAGGGAGGTGTTCTTCCAAACATTCAGGCAGTTCTTTTGCCAAAGAAGACAGAGAAGAAGTAAGCACTTCTGCCACCCACCACGACAAATACCATAACCAGGCTCCATCCGGAGCCACACACACTTTAATAGAGAGATTCAAGTAGACAATCAACTTTCAAACATTAATAATAACATTTATATTGATTTCATTTGGAATGTGTACATAACAAACAAACAAACAAAACAAAATTATAGGGGATATTCAGCATCACTTGGAATATTAACCAATCATATAAATCCAATATATATTTTATATTTTACTTTAAGCGAGGAATTCATATTCTATCAATTTTTAATCATACAAATGAACAAAAGCAATTCTTCACTAGACGTAACGAATGAATAAATGATCAAGGTTTTAATGTGTTTCATGAATAAATATATATATATATATATATATATATATATATATATATATATATATATATATATATATATATATATATATATATATATATAATATAATATAATATAATATATTATAATACTTGTGAACCAGAATATGTTTGAGCAGCAGCGATCGTGCCATTGGCCGAAGTGCAACAATTCAAATAATTTAAAGGGCCTGCTCGGGTATATAAGAGAGGCTGGGAGACTGGGGCCGGTGGTGGGTGATGGGTGATGAGTGATGGTGTGGTGTGGTGTGGTGTTGTTAAGAGTTGATTTACGGCCAGCCAGCCAGCTGCAGCCAAGGCAGGGCAGGGCAAGGCAAGGCAAGGCAAGGCAAGGCAAGGCAATAACAGGACAGGACAGCCAAGGCAAGGCAAGGCAAGGCAAGGCAAGGCAAGGCAAGCAGGCGGGCGGGCGGGCGGGCGGGCGGGCGGGCGGGCGGGCAGCCAGCCAGCCAGCCAGCCAGCCAGCCAGCCAGCCAGCCAGCCAGCCAGCCAGGCAGGCAGGCAGGCAGGCAGGCAGGCAGGCAGGCAGGCAGCCAGGCAGCCAGCCAGTCAGCCAACCAGCCAGCCAGCCAGCCAGCCAGCCAGGCAGGCAGGCAGCCAGCCAGCCAGCCACTCCCACTTTGTATTTATATGCATTCAATTTATATTCAAACATTATATATGTTAAGGGCCTAGTTTTAGTGTTTATTTTAAAAATGACAAACATCGAGTCGTTTTACCAGTCCTTTAGCGTTAACGGTGATGCATTTTAAAACTGAACAGAAATCACCTTTTCTGGATATATCAAATATCGAATCCGCTTAATGTGCCTACAATTCAATCATTCAAAAAATACATAATTTACATCATGCCTTTTCATAGAACAGACAATAAGATTTGAGACAATAAGAACTTTAGTTTTATAACTAAAGTTGCACAATTATACCAACTCTATGGTGGCTGGGTGGTAAGGTGTGTGGCTGGTGTTTTGGAAGTCGCGAGTTCAAACGACCCAATGGGAGTACTTTTTTTTTTTTTTTATGCCATACAATCTTCCTAGTACTATTATGTAGGTGTGTGTGTGTGTGTTTTTATTCATTCTTTGGTTTTATAGATGACATACATATTGACTCCTTTTACCGGTCCTTAATTAGGCTCTGGGGAAGCAATGGTGGTGGTGGTGGTGGTGGTGCATTTAAAACTAAACCAAAAATCACCAGTTCTGGACGCGTCAAATATCATATCCGCTTAATGTGTCTACAACCTAATTACTTAAAACTACACTATTTAATTCATTCATATCACGTGCATATTGGTCATTATGCTCATACAACCGACATAACAATTTATTTTCATTATTAGAATCATACATTTCATCAAGTAATACAGATACAAAGAGATTTTCTTTCTGAGAAGACCGTTAGTATTGGCTGGCTGGCAGGCAGGCAGGCAGGCATTTGAGGGTTATTATTTCGCCTGTTGATTGGGGGGAGGGTTGATGTGTTAGGGGGTTTTCGGTTAGGTGTGGTGGTGGTGATTGGTGGTGATTGGTGGTGGTGGTGATTGGTGGTGATTGGTGGTGAGTAGTGGTGGTGGTGGTGGTGGTGGTGGTAGTAGGTGGGAGGGGGGGGGGGGGGGAAGGGGAATGATGGTCTGTGGATTCCTTCTCCGTACCCCTTACATATAAGCAAAAACATGCCTTCCTGTGGGTATAGAAACATTAACACAAATTATATCAGTAACTGATATTGTAGCCTTTTAAACAGAAAAGATTTGTACATACAAATACTTTTAAATTATCATTTATTTGTGGAAATGGCATTTACGTCATTAAATTGATACCTCAGCATCAAGTGTCCTGCAGTGGTCCAGTGGTAAAGTGTATATAAGTGATGCGTATTCTTGGAGTTGCGAGTTCAAACCCGGATTAAGCTATATATATATATATATATATATATATATATATATATATATATATATATATATATATATATATATATATATACAACATGTTTTGTTTTGGTTGTTTGTTTTTGTATAAAGCCTCACACACTATATTAAGCGAGTTTGTTTTAAACATGACATACATATTAATTCATTTTACCAGGCCTTATTCCACACAACTCCGTGAATTTCCCGTGGAGCCAGCCAGCCAGCCAGCCAGCCATTCAAACAAAAACAAACGAAACAAAACAAAACAAAACAAAAAACATTATTGCCAACAGCATTTGGTGTTCCCAGGCGGTCACCCATCCAAGTACTAACCAAACCCAACGTTGCTTAACTTCGCTGATCGGACGAGAAGCGGTGTTCTCAACGTGGTATGGCCGTTGGCATGAGACTGCCTACACATTGTGGCTAATAACCAACTCTTTTTAGTCATCACGGCAGGATACGGACCTTCTTGTGGTGTCTTAATGGTAATTGTATCCTAACATATTTTTGTCTCCTTGGCATGGATATTTAACATCGTTTATTCAGTCTTGGGTTTATGTTCTTTCGCCATTTACAGACATTTTACATCTACCTACTTCCTCAGCCTACCCTGCCAATTTCTAATGAATTTGTGGATTTTCTTTTGTAATACATACATGTGTGTGCTCATCTGCTCTTCAGTTTTTATGATATTTGTCTCATCTGTCCTGCTTTATGATACTTTTACAAAGAACATGAACAAATGCTTCTATTTTAGAGAAGATATGGGATCCAGGTTTCGGAGCCGTAAAACCAACCGTCGTGATTGGTGGACGAGTTGCCAGGTTGCAGCTTCTGTACCGTGCCGGCACATAAATAGGTTCGGCTCAAGCGGCGGCAGCATCATTCCCCCGTGACTGTCTGAGCGTCTCTCATCACCTTGGTTATCTCATCATCATCATGGTAGAAGCAAAGCCTACCAAGAAGGCTGCGGCTGCTGCTGCTGTGGTGGCCACCACCAGGAAACCTCGCGTCCAGGTTGCTCACCCGAAAACTAGTCAAATGGTTCTAGCCGCGGTCGCAGCACTCAAAGACCGTAAGGGCTCGTCTCTACAAGCAATCAAGAAGTACGTTGTTGCCAACAACAAAGTCGAGGCTGCCAAGATCGCCATTTACATCCGAAGATTTCTCAAGAAAGCAGTGGCTGACGGCATTCTTGTTCAGACCAAGGGAAGTGGAGCTAGTGGATCATTCAAGCTGGCCGTAGCAGAGAAGAGGGCCGTTCTAACTCCCAAGAAAGCCACCACAACCAAGAAACCATCTACAGCAGCAAAGAAGGCCGTGGTAACTCCCAAGAAAGCCGCCACAAGCAACAAACCACCTACAGCCTTGAAAAAGAAGCAGCAGCAGCAGCAGCTTGTTGTTGGGAACAAAAAGCCCAAAATAAAGAGAGCTTCAAAATCTCCCAAACCACCCAAGGCAAAGAAAGCTGTCAAGAAAACAACAAAGGCAAAATAAACGACGACATGCAAGCAGCATGAATACACATGACAATAAACATCCAGGCCTCCCCCCTCAGTGGAGGGGCCTCATATGATTCCAAAAAGAGTTTAGTTTTGTAGACAAATAAATCATTACTTTTGGGGTAGATTTACTCTGTATATTATATATATATATATATATATATATATATATATATATATATATATATATATATATATATATATATATATATATATATATATATATATATATATATATATATATATATATATATATATATATATATATATATACACACATACATGGGTGAGGTGATATGGTACCAAAGTTTTTGGTGAGGTGATTGACATTTACACAAGATAAAACACGAACCAATGGGAATAAAAACATAAGAATGGAAGTAACTGCAGAAGGCCTATTGGCCCATAACACAAGCACTTCCTCTTGATGCTTCTATATTGGTTCGGAGTCTTGAAGCTATAATATATATATATATATATATATATATATATATATATATATATATATATATATATATATATATATATATATATATATATATATATATATATATATATATATATATATATATATATATATGCACACAAAACTAAATAGTCTTGTTAGACAAATTGCCCCTATTAGAGGCAAGTTGACTAACAAGCCGAATGACTGCAATTGTTTTGAATTTGAGTTAAATCTAACATAGAAATGTAATCAAACCTAACCTAACCTATGCTAACCCAAGCTAAGCTAACCTAACCTAACCTAAGCTAACCCAAGCTAAGCTAAGCTAACCTAACCTAACCTAACCTAACCTAACCTAAGCTAAGCTAACCTAACCTAACCTAACCTAACCTAACCTAACCCAGCAATTCATGATCTTAATATAATACTGTTAATTGGATAAACCAATTTGGAAAGAAATGTTCGAAAATAACAAAATTAACTGTGCTTGTTAGGAAAATTGGGCCTTGCATACTTGTCCCAATAGTGTGGTTCTCGCTTTTAGGTACGACATAAACGTATACCTAAGTTGAGAGAGAAAAAGATTCGCACTCAAACATGCATATCGATTGCCAGTCCTGAATTCTGGGTAGATATTCGTGTCCTCCCTTTTCATTTACCATCATTTGGATACTATCAAAACAGCTCTGAGAAGGATAAAATGAATAAAACGGGTAGCTCACTCATGTAAAAAGGAAGAGTTGGGAAAGATCTCTCTCTCTCTCTCTCTCCCCCTCACCCCCCCCCCCCCCACCAATGATCCTGCTCTGCTAGTATATAACGTAACAAACCTTCCCCCCCCCCCCTCCCTCCCCAATCAGAGTCCCTTTAAGC
This sequence comes from Procambarus clarkii, assembly GCF_040958095.1. Lineage (NCBI taxonomy): Eukaryota > Metazoa > Arthropoda > Malacostraca > Decapoda > Cambaridae > Procambarus > Procambarus clarkii. Next base: position 228,244 of record NW_027189149.1, on the reverse strand, counting down.
ATGCGAGGATAAAAAATAGATTTCATAAGACCCAATGTGCTAGCTGATATCAAAACAATTTATGTTATCGTCTATTAAGCCCTTCAGTAAAAAAGTATAGGGACCTAATTAGGTCCCGTTTTGAGGTGGTGGTGGGTGGAATCGATGGATTAGCCAAGCTCTTATCCGCCGAATCCGTAGAGGGTACGACCCTGGCGCTTCAGAGCGTACACCACGTCCATGGCAGTGACGGTCTTCCTCTTGGCGTGTTCCGTGTAGGTTACAGCATCACGGATGACGTTCTCGAGGAACACCTTCAGGACGCCACGGGTCTCTTCGTAGATGAGACCCGAAATACGCTTCACGCCGCCACGACGAGCTAAGCGACGAATAGCGGGCTTGGTGATGCCCTGGATGTTGTCACGTAGCACCTTACGATGACGCTTGGCGCCACCCTTTCCGAGTCCCTTGCCGCGTCCAGTCATGGTGTTGAAGTTGTGTGAATCGAATTGACGAATGCCCGCACGATTTCCCGACTATATCCCATCAAGCGGACGTACTAGTAGCATTGCAACTCCTGCCTGCCCTTACTTTACGCTTGTGGTCGAGTAGACACGGCTTTCTCACAACGCTTTCAAAACTGCAGTTGCCTACTCGTCTGTTTCACGTCCCTGTGAAATGACTTTTGCACAAATCCAAAAAATAGAGCAAAATCAGCGATAATAGTGATTGAGGTGAGCCGCCTGTTGGCTGCAGCCAGAGGAAGGAGGGGAGGGGCAACGGGGTGACGTAGGCGAGTCGAGCAGCCAATGGCGCTCGAGCAAGCGCCTCGAGACGGCGTATATAAGCAAAAATTTTTCGGCGCCGGCCATCACAAACCACAGTTGTTCACCATGGCTCGCACCAAGCAGACTGCTCGCAAGTCCACGGGAGGCAAGGCTCCTCGTAAGCAGCTGGCCACCAAGGCAGCACGCAAGTCTGCTCCTGCCACAGGGGGTGTGAAGAAGCCTCACCGTTACAGGCCCGGAACGGTCGCCCTGCGTGAGATCCGTCGTTACCAGAAGAGCACCGAGTTGCTCATCAGGAAACTTCCCTTCCAGCGTCTGGTGCGCGAGATTGCCCAGGACTTCAAGACCGATCTTCGCTTCCAGTCGTCTGCCGTCATGGCTTTACAGGAGGCATCCGAGGCTTACCTGGTCGGTCTCTTCGAGGACACTAACCTCTGTGCCATCCACGCCAAGCGTGTCACCATCATGCCAAAGGACATTCAGCTTGCTCGCCGTATCCGTGGAGAGCGTGCATAAGCTAAATCGACCACCCTAGTATACACCAAACTCGGCCCTTCTCAGGGCCAAAATATCCTTCTAAGGAGATTTCAGACATTCCTAGCATAATTTAGGTGTCATACATACATGTGATATCAATAAATCAAGTCATTTGTAGTACAACCTGTTCTCTTACAAACAAAACGCCGTCGCTTTTCACTCTTATGCACTGTCAAGGATCACCCCCCCCCCCCAAAATAAAAATTGTCATACTGTACTAGAAATAAAAGCAGCTTGTATAAGTGACATATACTGTCCAGTCCTGTTTTATTCTGTTTTCGGTCCTCTGGCTTAATCTGTTAAGTTAGGAGATGACATTTTAAATTAACCGTTTTCTTGACATTTTCAAACCTAAGAGGGTGGCCTGCATAGTAATCCTAATGTGGAACATAACAATGAATCTCTAATCTCTAGAAAAAAGATACCGAGTGCTTATATGTGTTGAGAGAGAGAGAGAGAGAGAGAGAGAGAGAGAGAGAGAGAGAGAGAGAGAGAGAGAGAGAGAGAGAGAGAGAGAGAGAGAGAGAGAGAGAGAGAGAGAGAGAGAGAGAGACACACAGACAGACAGACAAGACAGACAAGACAGACAGACAGACAGACAGACAGACAGACAGACAGACAGACAGACAGACAGACAGACAGGCAGGCAGGCAGGCAGACAGACAGACAGACAGACAGACAGACAGACAGACAGACAGACACTGAGAGAGAGAAACACACACAGACAGTTTCATAAATATTCTCATTTTATAGCTATTTGCTTTCAGTGACAGAGGTTTTTGTTATAATAGTATTGGTGTCTAACACTCACAATCTCTTTAGAAATTAAAGTGTGGCTCCAATGGAGCCGAGTTTGTTGGTTTGAGGCCAAGCCACCACCACAGGGCAGTAAGTAAGCCGTTTACTTGGAGGAGGTGTACTTGGTGACGGCCTTAGTGCCCTCAGAGACGGCGTGCTTGGCCAGTTCTCCGGGCAACAGGAGCCTTACAGCCGTCTGGATCTCCCGACTGGTAATGGTGGAACGCTTGTTGTAGTGGGCCAGGCGAGAAGCCTCGGCGGCGATGCGCTCGAAGATGTCGTTCACGAACGAGTTCATGATCGACATGGCTTTGGAAGAGATACCAGTGTCGGGGTGGACCTGCTTCAGCACTTTGTAGATGTAGATGCTGTAGCTCTCCTTCCTCCTGCGCTTCTTTTTCTTATCGCCCTTGGCAATGGCCTTCTGGGCCTTTCCGGCCTTCTTGGCAGCCTTTCCAGATGCCTTGGGTGGCATGATGATGCTCGTGCTGGCTGGCGTTGCGATACAATAATGAACTTTTGCGCGAGGCGAGCTTTCCTTTTATATCCCGCTCGCGACTCAGCTCAGAGCGGGTCGCGTGGCGGAGCGCGCTGATTGGTCAGTGGCGGGCTCCCTTGATCCTGAGCGGGGTATATAACACGAAGCTCGATCTGCGGGGCGGCATAAAACCACCACAAACCCACAACAGCAGCAGCAATGTCAGGACGCGGCAAGGGAGGCAAAGTGAAGGGCAAGTCAAAGTCTCGCTCCAGCAGGGCCGGACTTCAGTTCCCCGTGGGCAGAATTCACCGTCTGCTGCGTAAGGGCAACTACGCCGAACGCGTCGGTGCTGGCGCTCCTGTCTACCTGGCAGCCGTCATGGAATACCTCGCTGCCGAAGTTCTGGAGCTCGCCGGTAACGCCGCACGTGACAACAAGAAGACCCGTATCATCCCACGTCACTTGCAGTTGGCCATCCGCAACGACGAAGAACTCAACAAACTTCTGTCTGGCGTAACCATTGCACAGGGAGGTGTTCTTCCAAACATTCAGGCAGTTCTTTTGCCAAAGAAGACAGAGAAGAAGTAAGCACTTCTGCCACCCACCACGACAAATACCATAACCAGGCTCCATCCGGAGCCACACACACTTTAATAGAGAGATTCAAGTAGACAATCAACTTTCAAACATTAATAATAACATTTATATTGATTTCATTTGGAATGTGTACATAACAAACAAACAAACAAAACAAAATTATAGGGGATATTCAGCATCACTTGGAATATTAACCAATCATATAAATCCAATATATATTTTATATTTTACTTTAAGCGAGGAATTCATATTCTATCAATTTTTAATCATACAAATGAACAAAAGCAATTCTTCACTAGACGTAACGAATGAATAAATGATCAAGGTTTTAATGTGTTTCATGAATAAATATATATATATATATATATATATATATATATATATATATATATATATATATATATATATATATATATATATATATATATATAATATAATATAATATAATATATTATAATACTTGTGAACCAGAATATGTTTGAGCAGCAGCGATCGTGCCATTGGCCGAAGTGCAACAATTCAAATAATTTAAAGGGCCTGCTCGGGTATATAAGAGAGGCTGGGAGACTGGGGCCGGTGGTGGGTGATGGGTGATGAGTGATGGTGTGGTGTGGTGTGGTGTTGTTAAGAGTTGATTTACGGCCAGCCAGCCAGCTGCAGCCAAGGCAGGGCAGGGCAAGGCAAGGCAAGGCAAGGCAAGGCAAGGCAAGGCAATAACAGGACAGGACAGCCAAGGCAAGGCAAGGCAAGGCAAGGCAAGGCAAGGCAAGCAGGCGGGCGGGCGGGCGGGCGGGCGGGCGGGCGGGCGGGCAGCCAGCCAGCCAGCCAGCCAGCCAGCCAGCCAGCCAGCCAGCCAGCCAGCCAGGCAGCCAGGCAGGCAGGCAGGCAGGCAGGCAGGCAGGCAGCCAGGCAGCCAGCCAGTCAGCCAACCAGCCAGCCAGCCAGCCAGCCAGCCAGGCAGGCAGGCAGCCAGCCAGCCAGCCACTCCCACTTTGTATTTATATGCATTCAATTTATATTCAAACATTATATATGTTAAGGGCCTAGTTTTAGTGTTTATTTTAAAAATGACAAACATCGAGTCGTTTTACCAGTCCTTTAGCGTTAACGGTGATGCATTTTAAAACTGAACAGAAATCACCTTTTCTGGATATATCAAATATCGAATCCGCTTAATGTGCCTACAATTCAATCATTCAAAAAATACATAATTTACATCATGCCTTTTCATAGAACAGACAATAAGATTTGAGACAATAAGAACTTTAGTTTTATAACTAAAGTTGCACAATTATACCAACTCTATGGTGGCTGGGTGGTAAGGTGTGTGGCTGGTGTTTTGGAAGTCGCGAGTTCAAACGACCCAATGGGAGTACTTTTTTTTTTTTTTTTATGCCATACAATCTTCCTAGTACTATTATGTAGGTGTGTGTGTGTGTGTTTTTATTCATTCTTTGGTTTTATAGATGACATACATATTGACTCCTTTTACCGGTCCTTAATTAGGCTCTGGGGAAGCAATGGTGGTGGTGGTGGTGGTGGTGCATTTAAAACTAAACCAAAAATCACCAGTTCTGGACGCGTCAAATATCATATCCGCTTAATGTGTCTACAACCTAATTACTTAAAACTACACTATTTAATTCATTCATATCACGTGCATATTGGTCATTATGCTCATACAACCGACATAACAATTTATTTTCATTATTAGAATCATACATTTCATCAAGTAATACAGATACAAAGAGATTTTCTTTCTGAGAAGACCGTTAGTATTGGCTGGCTGGCAGGCAGGCAGGCAGGCATTTGAGGGTTATTATTTCGCCTGTTGATTGGGGGGAGGGTTGATGTGTTAGGGGGTTTTCGGTTAGGTGTGGTGGTGGTGATTGGTGGTGATTGGTGGTGGTGGTGATTGGTGGTGATTGGTGGTGAGTAGTGGTGGTGGTGGTGGTGGTGGTGGTAGTAGGTGGGAGGGGGGGGGGGGGGGGAAGGGGAATGATGGTCTGTGGATTCCTTCTCCGTACCCCTTACATATAAGCAAAAACATGCCTTCCTGTGGGTATAGAAACATTAACACAAATTATATCAGTAACTGATATTGTAGCCTTTTAAACAGAAAAGATTTGTACATACAAATACTTTTAAATTATCATTTATTTGTGGAAATGGCATTTACGTCATTAAATTGATACCTCAGCATCAAGTGTCCTGCAGTGGTCCAGTGGTAAAGTGTATATAAGTGATGCGTATTCTTGGAGTTGCGAGTTCAAACCCGGATTAAGCTATATATATATATATATATATATATATATATATATATATATATATATATATATATATATATATATATATATATATATACAACATGTTTTGTTTTGGTTGTTTGTTTTTGTATAAAGCCTCACACACTATATTAAGCGAGTTTGTTTTAAACATGACATACATATTAATTCATTTTACCAGGCCTTATTCCACACAACTCCGTGAATTTCCCGTGGAGCCAGCCAGCCAGCCAGCCAGCCATTCAAACAAAAACAAACGAAACAAAACAAAACAAAACAAAAAACATTATTGCCAACAGCATTTGGTGTTCCCAGGCGGTCACCCATCCAAGTACTAACCAAACCCAACGTTGCTTAACTTCGCTGATCGGACGAGAAGCGGTGTTCTCAACGTGGTATGGCCGTTGGCATGAGACTGCCTACACATTGTGGCTAATAACCAACTCTTTTTAGTCATCACGGCAGGATACGGACCTTCTTGTGGTGTCTTAATGGTAATTGTATCCTAACATATTTTTGTCTCCTTGGCATGGATATTTAACATCGTTTATTCAGTCTTGGGTTTATGTTCTTTCGCCATTTACAGACATTTTACATCTACCTACTTCCTCAGCCTACCCTGCCAATTTCTAATGAATTTGTGGATTTTCTTTTGTAATACATACATGTGTGTGCTCATCTGCTCTTCAGTTTTTATGATATTTGTCTCATCTGTCCTGCTTTATGATACTTTTACAAAGAACATGAACAAATGCTTCTATTTTAGAGAAGATATGGGATCCAGGTTTCGGAGCCGTAAAACCAACCGTCGTGATTGGTGGACGAGTTGCCAGGTTGCAGCTTCTGTACCGTGCCGGCACATAAATAGGTTCGGCTCAAGCGGCGGCAGCATCATTCCCCCGTGACTGTCTGAGCGTCTCTCATCACCTTGGTTATCTCATCATCATCATGGTAGAAGCAAAGCCTACCAAGAAGGCTGCGGCTGCTGCTGCTGTGGTGGCCACCACCAGGAAACCTCGCGTCCAGGTTGCTCACCCGAAAACTAGTCAAATGGTTCTAGCCGCGGTCGCAGCACTCAAAGACCGTAAGGGCTCGTCTCTACAAGCAATCAAGAAGTACGTTGTTGCCAACAACAAAGTCGAGGCTGCCAAGATCGCCATTTACATCCGAAGATTTCTCAAGAAAGCAGTGGCTGACGGCATTCTTGTTCAGACCAAGGGAAGTGGAGCTAGTGGATCATTCAAGCTGGCCGTAGCAGAGAAGAGGGCCGTTCTAACTCCCAAGAAAGCCACCACAACCAAGAAACCATCTACAGCAGCAAAGAAGGCCGTGGTAACTCCCAAGAAAGCCGCCACAAGCAACAAACCACCTACAGCCTTGAAAAAGAAGCAGCAGCAGCAGCAGCTTGTTGTTGGGAACAAAAAGCCCAAAATAAAGAGAGCTTCAAAATCTCCCAAACCACCCAAGGCAAAGAAAGCTGTCAAGAAAACAACAAAGGCAAAATAAACGACGACATGCAAGCAGCATGAATACACATGACAATAAACATCCAGGCCTCCCCCCTCAGTGGAGGGGCCTCATATGATTCCAAAAAGAGTTTAGTTTTGTAGACAAATAAATCATTACTTTTGGGGTAGATTTACTCTGTATATTATATATATATATATATATATATATATATATATATATATATATATATATATATATATATATATATATATATATATATATATATATATATATATATATATATACACACATACATGGGTGAGGTGATATGGTACCAAAGTTTTTGGTGAGGTGATTGACATTTACACAAGATAAAACACGAACCAATGGGAATAAAAACATAAGAATGGAAGTAACTGCAGAAGGCCTATTGGCCCATAACACAAGCACTTCCTCTTGATGCTTCTATATTGGTTCGGAGTCTTGAAGCTATAAATATATATATATATATATATATATATATATATATATATATATATATATATATATATATATATATATATATATATATATGCACACAAAACTAAATAGTCTTGTTAGACAAATTGCCCCTATTAGAGGCAAGTTGACTAACAAGCCGAATGACTGCAATTGTTTTGAATTTGAGTTAAATCTAACATAGAAATGTAATCAAACCTAACCTAACCTATGCTAACCCAAGCTAAGCTAACCTAACCTAACCTAAGCTAACCCAAGCTAAGCTAAGCTAACCTAACCTAACCTAACCTAACCTAACCTAAGCTAAGCTAAACCTAACCTAACCTAACCTAACCTAACCTAAACCCAGCAATTCATGATCTTAATATAATACTGTTAATTGGATAAACCAATTTGGAAAGAAATGTTCGAAAATAACAAAATTAACTGTGCTTGTTAGGAAAATTGGGCCTTGCATACTTGTCCCAATAGTGTGGTTCTCGCTTTTAGGTACGACATAAACGTATACCTAAGTTGAGAGAGAAAAAGATTCGCACTCAAACATGCATATCGATTGCCAGTCCTGAATTCTGGGTAGATATTCGTGTCCTCCCTTTTCATTTACCATCATTTGGATACTATCAAAACAGCTCTGAGAAGGATAAAATGAATAAAACGGGTAGCTCACTCATGTAAAAAGGAAGAGTTGGGAAAGATCTCTCTCTCTCTCTCTCTCCCCCTCACCCCCCCCCCCACCAATGATCCTGCTCTGCTAGTATATAACGTAACAAACCTTCCCCCCCCCCCCTCCCTCCCCAATCAGAGTCCCTTTAAGCATGCGAGGATAAAAAATAGATTTCATAAGACCCAATGTGCTAGCTGATATCAAAACAATTTATGTTATCGTCTATTAAGCCCTTCAGTAAAAAAGTATAGGGACCTAATTAGGTCCCGTTTTGAGGTGGTGGTGGGTGGAATCGATGGATTAGCCAAGCTCTTATCCGCCGAATCCGTAGAGGGTACGACCCTGGCGCTTCAGAGCGTACACCACGTCCATGGCAGTGACGGTCTTCCTCTTGGCGTGTTCCGTGTAGGTTACAGCATCACGGATGACGTTCTCGAGGAACACCTTCAGGACGCCACGGGTCTCTTCGTAGATGAGACCCGAAATACGCTTCACGCCGCCACGACGAGCTAAGCGACGAATAGCGGGCTTGGTGATGCCCTGGATGTTGTCACGTAGCACCTTACGATGACGCTTGGCGCCACCCTTTCCGAGTCCCTTGCCTCCCTTGCCGCGTCCAGTCATGGTGTTGAAGTTGTGTGAATCGAATTGACGAATGCCCGCACGATTTCCCGACTATATCCCATCAAGCGGACGTACTAGTAGCATTGCAACTCCTGCCTGCCCTTACTTTACGCTTGTGGTCGAGTAGACACGGCTTTCTCACAACGCTTTCAAAACTGCAGTTGCCTACTCGTCTGTTTCACGTCCCTGTGAAATGACTTTTGCACAAATCCAAAAAATAGAGCAAAATCAGCGATAATAGTGATTGAGGTGAGCCGCCTGTTGGCTGCAGCCAGAGGAAGGAGGGGAGGGGCAACGGGGTGACGTAGGCGAGTCGAGCAGCCAATGGCGCTCGAGCAAGCGCCTCGAGACGGCGTATATAAGCAAAAATTTTTCGGCGCCGGCCATCACAAACCACAGTTGTTCACCATGGCTCGCACCAAGCAGACTGCTCGCAAGTCCACGGGAGGCAAGGCTCCTCGTAAGCAGCTGGCCACCAAGGCAGCACGCAAGTCTGCTCCTGCCACAGGGGGTGTGAAGAAGCCTCACCGTTACAGGCCCGGAACGGTCGCCCTGCGTGAGATCCGTCGTTACCAGAAGAGCACCGAGTTGCTCATCAGGAAACTTCCCTTCCAGCGTCTGGTGCGCGAGATTGCCCAGGACTTCAAGACCGATCTTCGCTTCCAGTCGTCTGCCGTCATGGCTTTACAGGAGGCATCCGAGGCTTACCTGGTCGGTCTCTTCGAGGACACTAACCTCTGTGCCATCCACGCCAAGCGTGTCACCATCATGCCAAAGGACATTCAGCTTGCTCGCCGTATCCGTGGAGAGCGTGCATAAGCTAAATCGACCACCCTAGTATACACCAAACTCGGCCCTTCTCAGGGCCAAAATATCCTTCTAAGGAGATTTCAGACATTCCTAGCATAATTTAGGTGTCATACATACATGTGATATCAATAAATCAAGTCATTTGTAGTACAACCTGTTCTCTTACAAACAAAACGCCGTCGCTTTTCACTCTTATGCACTGTCAAGGATCACCCCCCCCCCCAAAATAAAAATTGTCATACTGTACTAGAAATAAAAAGCAGCTTGTATAAGTGACATATACTGTCCAGTCCTGTTTTATTCTGTTTTCGGTCCTCTGGCTTAATCTGTTAAGTTAGGAGATGACATTTTAAATTAACCGTTTTCTTGACATTTTCAAACCTAAGAGGGTGGCCTGCATAGTAATCCTAATGTGGAACATAACAATGAATCTCTAATCTCTAGAAAAAAGATACCGAGTGCTTATATGTGTTGAGAGAGAGAGAGAGAGAGAGAGAGAGAGAGAGAGAGAGAGAGAGAGAGAGAGAGAGAGAGAGAGAGAGAGAGAGAGAGAGAGAGAGAGACACACAGACAGACAGACAAGACAGACAAGACAGACAGACAGACAGACAGACAGACAGACAGACAGACAGACAGACAGACAGACAGACAGGCAGGCAGGCAGGCAGACAGACAGACAGACAGACAGACAGACAGACAGACAGACAGACACTGAGAGAGAGAAACACACACAGACAGTTTCATAAATATTCTCATTTTATAGCTATTTGCTTTCAGTGACAGAGGTTTTTGTTATAATAGTATTGGTGGTCTAACACTCACAAATCTCTTTAGAAATTAAAGTGTGGCTCCAATGGAGCCGAGTTTGTTGGTTTGAGGCCAAGCCACCACCACAGGGCAGTAAGTAAGCCGTTTACTTGGAGGAGGTGTACTTGGTGACGGCCTTAGTGCCCTCAGAGACGGCGTGCTTGGCCAGTTCTCCGGGCAACAGGAGCCTTACAGCCGTCTGGATCTCCCGACTGGTAATGGTGGAACGCTTGTTGTAGTGGGCCAGGCGAGAAGCCTCGGCGGCGATGCGCTCGAAGATGTCGTTCACGAACGAGTTCATGATCGACATGGCTTTGGAAGAGATACCAGTGTCGGGGGTGGACCTGCTTCAGCACTTTGTAGATGTAGATGCTGTAGCTCTCCTTCCTCCTGCGCTTCTTTTTCTTATCGCCCTTGGCAATGGCCTTCTGGGCCTTTCCGGCCTTCTTGGCAGCCTTTCCAGATGCCTTGGGTGGCATGATGATGCTCGTGCTGGCTGGCGTTGCGATACAATAATGAACTTTTGCGCGAGGCGAGCTTTCCTTTTATATCCCGCTCGCGACTCAGCTCAGAGCGGGTCGCGTGGCGGAGCGCGCTGATTGGTCAGTGGCGGGCTCCCTTGATCCTGAGCGGGGTATATAACACGAAGCTCGATCTGCGGGGCGGCATAAAACCACCACAAACCCACAACAGCAGCAGCAATGTCAGGACGCGGCAAGGGAGGCAAAGTGAAGGGCAAGTCAAAGTCTCGCTCCAGCAGGGCCGGACTTCAGTTCCCCGTGGGCAGAATTCACCGTCTGCTGCGTAAGGGCAACTACGCCGAACGCGTCGGTGCTGGCGCTCCTGTCTACCTGGCAGCCGTCATGGAATACCTCGCTGCCGAAGTTCTGGAGCTCGCCGGTAACGCCGCACGTGACAACAAGAAGACCCGTATCATCCCACGTCACTTGCAGTTGGCCATCCGCAACGACGAAGAACTCAACAAACTTCTGTCTGGCGTAACCATTGCACAGGGAGGTGTTCTTCCAAACATTCAGGCAGTTCTTTTGCCAAAGAAGACAGAGAAGAAGTAAGCACTTCTGCCACCCACCACGACAAATACCATAACCAGGCTCCATCCGGAGCCACACACACTTTAATAGAGAGATTCAAGTAGACAATCAACTTTCAAACATTAATAATAACATTTATATTGATTTCATTTGGAATGTGTACATAACAAACAAACAAACAAAACAAAATTATAGGGGATATTCAGCATCACTTGGAATATTAACCAATCATATAAATCCAATATATATTTTATATTTTACTTTAAGCGAGGAATTCATATTCTATCAATTTTTAATCATACAAATGAACAAAAGCAATTCCTTCACTAGACGTAACGAATGAATAAATGATCAAGGTTTTAATGTGTTTCATGAATAAATATATATATATATATATATATATATATATATTATATATATATATATATATATATATATATATATATAATATAATATAATATAATATATTATAATACTTGTGAACCAGAATATGTTTGAGCAGCAGCGATCGTGCCATTGGCCGAAGTGCAACAATTCAAATAATTTAAAGGGCCTGCTCGGGTATATAAGAGAGGCTGGGAGACTGGGGCCGGTGGTGGGTGATGGGTGATGAGTGATGGTGTGGTGTGGTGTGGTGTTGTTAAGAGTTGATTTACGGCCAGCCAGCCAGCTGCAGCAAGGCAGGGCAGGGCAAGGCAAGGCAAGGCAAGGCAAGGCAAGGCAATAACAGGACAGGACAGCCAAGGCAAGGCAAGGCAAGGCAAGGCAAGGCAAGGCAAGCAGGCGGGCGGGCGGGCGGGCGGGCGGGCGGGCGGGGCGGGCAGCCAGCCAGCCAGCCAGCCAGCCAGCCAGCCAGCCAGCCAGCCAGCCAGCCAGCCAGCCAGCCAGGCCAGGCAGGCAGGCAGGCAGGCAGGCAGGCAGGCAGCCAGGCAGCCAGCCAGTCAGCCAACCAGCCAGCCAGCCAGCCAGCCAGCCCAGGCAGGCAGGCAGCCAGCCAGCCAGCCACTCCCACTTTGTATTTATATGCATTCAAATTTATATTCAAACATTATATATGTTAAGGGCCTAGTTTTAGTGTTTATTTTAAAAATGACAAACATCGAGTCGTTTTAACCAGTCCTTTAGCGTTAACGGTGATGCATTTAAAACTGAACAGAAATCACCTTTTCTGGATATATCAAATATCGAATCCGCTTAATGTGCCTACAATTCAATCATTCAAAAAATACATAATTTACATCATGCCTTTTCATAGAACAGACAATAAGATTTGAGACAATAAGAACTTTAGTTTTATAACTAAAGTTGCACAATTATACCAACTCTATGGTGGCTGGGTGGTAAGGTGTGTGGCTGGTGTTTTGGAAGTCGCGAGTTCAAACGACCCAATGGGAGTACTTTTTTTTTTTTTTTATGCCATACAATCTTCCTAGTACTATTATGTAGGTGTGTGTGTGTGTGTTTTTATTCATTCTTTGGTTTTATAGATGACATACATATTGACTCCTTTTACCGGTCCTTAATTAGGCTCTGGGGAAGCAATGGTGGTGGTGGTGGTGGTGGTGCATTTAAAACTAAACCAAAAATCACCAGTTCTGGACGCGTCAAATATCATATCCGCTTAATGTGTCTACAACCTAATTACTTAAAACTACACTATTTAATTCATTCATATCACGTGCATATTGGTCATTATGCTCATACAACCGACATAACAATTTATTTTCATTATTAGAATCATACATTTCATCAAGTAATACAGATACAAAGAGATTTTCTTTCTGAGAAGACCGTTAGTATTGGCTGGCTGGCAGGCAGGCAGGCAGGCATTTGAGGGTTATTATTTCGCCTGTTGATTGGGGGGAGGGTTGATGTGTTAGGGGGTTTTTCGGTTAGGTGTGGTGGTGGTGATTGGTGGTGATTGGTGGTGGTGGTGATTGGTGGTGATTGGTGGTGAGTAGTGGTGGTGGTGGTGGTGGTGGTGGTAGTAGGTGGGAGGGGGGGGGGGGGGAAGGGGAATGATGGTCTGTGGATTCCTTCTCCGTACCCCTTACATATAAGCAAAAACATGCCTTCCTGTGGGTATAGAAACATTAACACAAATTATATCAGTAACTGATATTGTAGCCTTTTAAACAGAAAAGATTTGTACATACAAATACTTTTAAATTATCATTTATTTGTGGAAATGGCATTTACGTCATTAAATTGATACCTCAGCATCAAGTGTCCTGCAGTGGTCCAGTGGTAAAGTGTATATAAGTGATGCGTATTCTTGGAGTTGCGAGTTCAAACCCGGATTAAGCTATATATATATATATATATATATATATATATATATATATATATATATATATATATATATATATATATATATATATATATATATATATAGATATATATATATACAACATGTTTTGTTTTGGTTGTTTGTTTTTGTATAAAGCCTCACACACTATATTAAGCGAGTTTGTTTTAAACATGACATACATATTAATTCATTTTACCAGGCCTTATTCCACACAACTCCGTGAATTTCCCGTGGAGCCAGCCAGCCAGCCAGCCAGCCATTCAAACAAAAACAAACGAAACAAAACAAAACAAAACAAAAAACATTATTGCCAACAGCATTTGGTGTTCCCAGGCGGTCACCCATCCAAGTACTAACCAAACCCAACGTTGCTTAACTTCGCTGATCGGACGAGAAGCGGTGTTCTCAACGTGGTATGGCCGTTGGCATGAGACTGCCTACACATTGTGGCTAATAACCAACTCTTTTTAGTCATCACGGCAGGATACGGACCTTCTTGTGGTGTCTTAATGGTAATTGTATCCTAACATATTTTTGTCTCCTTGGCATGGATATTTAACATCGTTTATTCAGTCTTGGGTTTATGTTCTTTCGCCATTTACAGACATTTTACATCTACCTACTTCCTCAGCCTACCCTGCCAATTTCTAATGAATTTGTGGATTTCTTTTGTAATACATACATGTGTGTGCTCATCTGCTCTTCAGTTTTTATGATATTTGTCTCATCTGTCCTGCTTTATGATACTTTTACAAAGAACATGAACAAATGCTTCTATTTTAGAGAAGATATGGGATCCAGGTTTCGGAGCCGTAAAACCAACCGTCGTGATTGGTGGACGAGTTGCCAGGTTGCAGCTTCTGTACCGTGCCGGCACATAAATAGGTTCGGCTCAAGCGGCGGCAGCATCATTCCCCCGTGACTGTCTGAGCGTCTCTCATCACCTTGGTTATCTCATCATCATCATGGTAGAAGCAAAAGCCTACCAAGAAGGCTGCGGCTGCTGCTGCTGTGGTGGCCACCACCAGGAAACCTCGCGTCCAGGTTGCTCACCCGAAAACTAGTCAAATGGTTCTAGCCGCGGTCGCAGCACTCAAAGACCGTAAGGGCTCGTCTCTACAAGCAATCAAGAAGTACGTTGTTGCCAACAACAAAGTCGAGGCTGCCAAGATCGCCATTTACATCCGAAGATTTCTCAAGAAAGCAGTGGCTGACGGCATTCTTGTTCAGACCGAAGGGAAAGTGGAGCTAGTGGATCATTCAAGCTGGCCGTAGCAGAGAAGAGGGCCGTTCTAACTCCCAAGAAAGCCACCACAACCAAGAAACCATCTACAGCAGCAAAGAAGGCCGTGGTAACTCCCAAGAAAGCCGCCACAAGCAAACAAACCACCTACAGCCTTGAAAAAGAAGCAGCAGCAGCAGCAGCTTGTTGTTGGGAACAAAAAGCCCAAAATAAAGAGAGCTTCAAAATCTCCCAAACCACCAAGGCAAAGAAAGCTGTCAAGAAAACAACAAAGGCAAAATAAACGACGACATGCAAGCAGCATGAATACACATGACAATAAACATCCAGGCCTCCCCCCTCAGTGGAGGGGCCTCATATGATTCCAAAAAGAGTTTAGTTTTGTAGACAAATAAATCATTACTTTTGGGGTAGATTTACTCTGTATATTATATATATATATATATATATATATATATATATATATATATATATATATATATATATACACACATACATGGGTGAGGTGATATGGTACCAAAGTTTTTGGTGAGGTGATTGACATTTACACAAGATAAAACACGAACCAATGGGAATAAAAACATAAGAATGGAAGTAACTGCAGAAGGCCTATTGGCCCATAACACAAGCACTTCCTCTTGATGCTTCTATATTGGTTCGGAGTCTTGAAGCTATAAAATATATATATATATATATATATATATATATATATATATATATATATATATATATATATATATATATATATATATATATATGCACACAAAACTAAATAGTCTTGTTAGACAAATTGCCCCTATTAGAGGCAAGTTGACTAACAAGCCGAATGACTGCAATTGTTTTGAATTTGAGTTAAATCTAACATAGAAATGTAATCAAACCTAACCTAACCTATGCTAACCCAAGCTAAGCTACCTAACCTAACCTAAGCTAACCCAAGCTAAGCTAAGCTAACCTAACCTAACCTAACCTAACCTAACCTAAGCTAAGCTAACCTAACCTAACCTAACCTAACCTAACCTAACCCAGCAATTCATGATCTTAATATAATACTGTTAATTGGATAAACCAATTTGGAAAGAAATGTTCGAAAATAACAAAATTAACTGTGCTTGTTAGGAAAATTGGGCCTTGCATACTTGTCCCAATAGTGTGGTTCTCGCTTTTAGGTACGACATAAACGTATACCTAAGTTGAGAGAGAAAAAGATTCGCACTCAAACATGCATATCGATTGCCAGTCCTGAATTCTGGGTAGATATTCGTGTCCTCCCTTTTCATTTACCATCATTTGGATACTATCAAAACAGCTCTGAGAAGGATAAAATGAATAAAACGGGTAGCTCACTCATGTAAAAAGGAAGAGTTGGGAAAGATCTCTCTCTCTCTCTCTCTCCCCCTCACCCCCCCCCCCCACCAATGATCCTGCTCTGCTAGTATATAACGTAACAAACCTTCCCCCCCCCCCCTCCCTCCCCAATCAGAGTCCCTTTAAGCATGCCGAGGATAAAAAATAGATTTCATAAGACCCAATGTGCTAGCTGATATCAAAACAATTTATGTTATCGTCTATTAAGCCCTTCAGTAAAAAAGTATAGGGACCTAATTAGGTCCCGTTTTGAGGTGGTGGTGGGTGGAATCGATGGATTAGCCAAGCTCTTATCCGCCGAATCCGTAGAGGGTACGACCCTGGCGCTTCAGAGCGTACACCACGTCCATGGCAGTGACGGTCTTCCTCTTGGCGTGTTCCGTGTAGGTTACAGCATCACGGATGACGTTCTCGAGGAACACCTTCAGGACGCCACGGGTCTCTTCGTAGATGAGACCCGAAATACGCTTCACGCCGCCACGACGAGCTAAGCGACGAATAGCGGGCTTGGTGATGCCCTGGATGTTGTCACGTAGCACCTTACGATGACGCTTGGCGCCACCCTTTCCGAGTCCCTTGCCTCCCTTGCCGCGTCCAGTCATGGTGTTGAAGTTGTGTGAATCGAATTGACGAATGCCCGCACGATTTCCCGACTATATCCCATCAAGCGGACGTACTAGTAGCATTGCAACTCCTGCCTGCCCTTACTTTACGCTTGTGGTCGAGTAGACACGGCTTTCTCACAACGCTTTCAAAACTGCAGTTGCCTACTCGTCTGTTTCACGTCCCTGTGAAATGACTTTTGCACAAATCCAAAAAATAGAGCAAAATCAGCGATAATAGTGATTGAGGTGAGCCGCCTGTTGGCTGCAGCCAGAGGAAGGAGGGGAGGGGCAACGGGGTGACGTAGGCGAGTCGAGCAGCCAATGGCGCTCGAGCAAGCGCCTCGAGACGGCGTATATAAGCAAAAATTTTTCGGCGCCGGCCATCACAAACCACAGTTGTTCACCATGGCTCGCACCAAGCAGACTGCTCGCAAGTCCACGGGAGGCAAGGCTCCTCGTAAGCAGCTGGCCACCAAGGCAGCACGCAAGTCTGCTCCTGCCACAGGGGGTGTGAAGAAGCCTCACCGTTACAGGCCCGGAACGGTCGCCCTGCGTGAGATCCGTCGTTACCAGAAGAGCACCGAGTTGCTCATCAGGAAACTTCCCTTCCAGCGTCTGGTGCGCGAGATTGCCCAGGACTTCAAGACCGATCTTCGCTTCCAGTCGTCTGCCGTCATGGCTTTACAGGAGGCATCCGAGGCTTACCTGGTCGGTCTCTTCGAGGACACTAACCTCTGTGCCATCCACGCCAAGCGTGTCACCATCATGCCAAAGGACATTCAGCTTGCTCGCCGTATCCGTGGAGAGCGTGCATAAGCTAAATCGACCACCCTAGTATACACCAAACTCGGCCCTTCTCAGGGCCAAAATATCCTTCTAAGGAGATTTCAGACATTCCTAGCATAATTTAGGTGTCATACATACATGTGATATCAATAAATCAAGTCATTTGTAGTACAACCTGTTCTCTTACAAACAAAACGCCGTCGCTTTTCACTCTTATGCACTGTCAAGGATCACCCCCCCCCCCAAAATAAAAATTGTCATACTGTACTAGAAATAAAAGCAGCTTGTATAAGTGACATATACTGTCCAGTCCTGTTTTATTCTGTTTTCGGTCCTCTGGCTTAATCTGTTAAGTTAGGAGATGACATTTTAAATTAACCGTTTTCTTGACATTTTCAAACCTAAGAGGGTGGCCTGCATAGTAATCCTAATGTGGAACATAACAATGAATCTCTAATCTCTAGAAAAAAGATACCGAGTGCTTATATGTGTTGAGAGAGAGAGAGAGAGAGAGAGAGAGAGAGAGAGAGAGAGAGAGAGAGAGAGAGAGAGAGAGAGAGAGAGAGAGAGAGAGAGAGACACAGACAGACAGACAAGACAGACAAGACAGACAGACAGACAGACAGACAGACAGACAGACAGACAGACAGACAGACAGACAGACAGACAGGCAGCAGGCAGGCAGACAGACAGACAGACAGACAGACAGACAGACAGACAGACACTGAGAGAGAGAAACACACACAGACAGTTTCATAAATATTCTCATTTTATAGCTATTTGCTTTCAGTGACAGAGGTTTTTGTTATAATAGTATTGGTGTCTAACACTCACAATCTCTTTAGAAATTAAAGTGTGGCTCCAATGGAGCCGAGTTTGTTGGTTTGAGGCCAAGCCACCACCACAGGGCAGTAAGTAAGCCGTTTACTTGGAGGAGGTGTACTTGGTGACGGCCTTAGTGCCCTCAGAGACGGCGTGCTTGGCCAGTTCTCCGGGCAACAGGAGCCTTACAGCCGTCTGGATCTCCCGACTGGTAATGGTGGAACGCTTGTTGTAGTGGGCCAGGCGAGAAGCCTCGGCGGCGATGCGCTCGAAGATGTCGTTCACGAACGAGTTCATGATCGACATGGCTTTGGAAGAGATACCAGTGTCGGGGTGGACCTGCTTCAGCACTTTGTAGATGTAGATGCTGTAGCTCTCCTTCCTCCTGCGCTTCTTTTTCTTATCGCCCTTGGCAATGGCCTTCTGGGCCTTTCCGGCCTTCTTGGCAGCCTTTCCAGATGCCTTGGGTGGCATGATGATGCTCGTGCTGGCTGGCGTTGCGATACAATAATGAACTTTTGCGCGAGGCGAGCTTTCCTTTTATATCCCGCTCGCGACTCAGCTCAGAGCGGGTCGCGTGGCGGAGCGCGCTGATTGGTCAGTGGCGGGCTCCCTTGATCCTGAGCGGGGTATATAACACGAAGCTCGATCTGCGGGGCGGCATAAAACCACCACAAACCCACAACAGCAGCAGCAATGTCAGGACGCGGCAAGGGAGGCAAAGTGAAGGGCAAGTCAAAGTCTCGCTCCAGCAGGGCCGGACTTCAGTTCCCCGTGGGCAGAATTCACCGTCTGCTGCGTAAGGGCAACTACGCCGAACGCGTCGTCGGTGCTGGCGCTCCTGTCTACCTGGCAGCCGTCATGGAATACCTCGCTGCCGAAGTTCTGGAGCTCGCCGGTAACGCCGCACGTGACAACAAGAAGACCCGTATCATCCCACGTCACTTGCAGTTGGCCATCCGCAACGACGAAGAACTCAACAAACTTCTGTCTGGCGTAACCATTGCACAGGGAGGTGTTCTTCCAAACATTCAGGCAGTTCTTTTGCCAAAGAAGACAGAGAAGAAGTAAGCACTTCTGCCACCCACCACGACAAATACCATAACCAGGCTCCATCCGGAGCCACACACACTTTAATAGAGAGATTCAAGTAGACAATCAACTTTCAAACATTAATAATAACATTTATATTGATTTCATTTGGAATGTGTACATAACAAACAAACAAACAAAACAAAATTATAGGGGATATTCAGCATCACTTGGAATATTAACCAATCATATAAATCCAATATATATTTTATATTTTACTTTAAGCGAGGAATTCATATTCTATCAATTTTTAATCATACAAATGAACAAAAGCAATTCTTCACTAGACGTAACGAATGAATAAATGATCAAGGTTTTAATGTGTTTCATGAATAAATATATATATATATATATATATATATATATATATATATATATATATATATATATATATATATATATAATATAATATAATATAATATATTATAATACTTGTGAACCAGAATATGTTTGAGCAGCAGCGATCGTGCCATTGGCCGAAGTGCAACAATTCAAATAATTTAAAGGGCCTGCTCGGGTATATAAGAGAGGCTGGGAGACTGGGGCCGGTGGTGGGTGATGGGTGATGAGTGATGGTGTGGTGTGGTGTGGTGTTGTTAAGAGTTGATTTACGGCCAGCCAGCCAGCTGCAGCCAAGGCAGGGCAGGGCAAGGCAAGGCAAGGCAAGGCAATAACAGGACAGGACAGCCAAGGCAAGGCAAGGCAAGGCAAGGCAAGCAGGCGGGCGGGCGGGCGGGCGGGCGGGCGGGCGGGCAGCCAGCCAGCCAGCCAGCCAGCCAGCCAGCCAGCCAGCCAGCCAGCCAGCAGGCAGGCAGGCAGGCAGGCAGGCAGGCAGGCAGGCAGGCAGGCAGCCAGGCAGCCAGCCAGTCAGCCAACCAGCCAGCCAGCCAGCCAGCCAGCCAGGCAGGCAGCAGCCAGCCAGCCAGCCACTCCCACTTTGTATTTATATGCATTCAATTTATATTCAAACATTATATATGTTAAGGGCCTAGTTTTAGTGTTTATTTTAAAAATGACAAACATCGAGTCGTTTTACCAGTCCTTTAGCGTTAACGGTGATGCATTTTAAAACTGAACAGAAATCACCTTTTCTGGATATATCAAATATCGAATCCGCTTAATGTGCCTACAATTCAATCATTCAAAAAATACATAATTTACATCATGCCTTTTCATAGAACAGACAATAAGATTTGAGACAATAAGAACTTTAGTTTTATAACTAAAGTTGCACAATTATACCAACTCTATGGTGGCTGGGTGGTAAGGTGTGTGGCTGGTGTTTTGGAAGTCGCGAGTTCAAACGACCCAATGGGAGTTTTTTTTTTTTTTTTATGCCATACAATCTTCCTAGTACTATTATGTAGGTGTGTGTGTGTGTGTTTTTATTCATTCTTTGGTTTTATAGATGACATACATATTGACTCCTTTTACCGGTCCTTAATTAGGCTCTGGGGAAGCAATGGTGGTGGTGGTGGTGGTGCATTTAAAACTAAACCAAAAATCACCAGTTCTGGACGCGTCAAATATCATATCCGCTTAATGTGTCTACAACCTAATTACTTAAAACTACACTATTTAATTCATTCATATCACGTGCATATTGGTCATTATGCTCATACAACCGACATAACAATTTATTTTCATTATTAGAATCATACATTTCATCAAGTAATACAGATACAAAGAGATTTTCTTTCTGAGAAGACCGTTAGTATTGGCTGGCTGGCAGGCAGGCAGGCAGGCATTTGAGGGTTATTATTTCGCCTGTTGATTGGGGGGAGGGTTGATGTGTTAGGGGGTTTTCGGTTAGGTGTGGTGGTGGTGATTGGTGGTGATTGGTGGTGGTGGTGATTGGTGGTGATTGGTGGTGAGTAGTGGTGGTGGTGGTGGTGGTAGTAGGTGGGAGGGGGGGGGGGGGAAGGGGAATGATGGTCTGTGGATTCCTTCTCCGTACCCCTTACATATAAGCAAAAACATGCCTTCCTGTGGGTATAGAAACATTAACACAAATTATATCAGTAACTGATATTGTAGCCTTTTAAACAGAAAAGATTTGTACATACAAATACTTTTAAATTATCATTTATTTGTGGAAATGGCATTTACGTCATTAAATTGATACCTCAGCATCAAGTGTCCTGCAGTGGTCCAGTGGTAAAGTGTATATAAGTGATGCGTATTCTTGGAGTTGCGAGTTCAAACCCGGATTAAGCTATATATATATATATATATATATATATATATATATATATATATATATATATATATATATATAATATATATACAACATGTTTTGTTTTGGTTGTTTGTTTTTGTATAAAGCCTCACACACTATATTAAGCGAGTTTGTTTTAAACATGACATACATATTAATTCATTTTACCAGGCCTTATTCCACACAACTCCGTGAATTTCCCGTGGAGCCAGCCAGCCAGCCAGCCAGCCATTCAAACAAAAACAAACGAAACAAAACAAAACAAAACAAAAAACATTATTGCCAACAGCATTTGGTGTTCCCAGGCGGTCACCCATCCAAGTACTAACCAAACCCAACGTTGCTTAACTTCGCTGATCGGACGAGAAGCGGTGTTCTCAACGTGGTATGGCCGTTGGCATGAGACTGCCTACACATTGTGGCTAATAACCAACTCTTTTTAGTCATCACGGCAGGATACGGACCTTCTTGTGGTGTCTTAATGGTAATTGTATCCTAACATATTTTTGTCTCCTTGGCATGGATATTTAACATCGTTTATTCAGTCTTGGGTTTATGTTCTTTCGCCATTTACAGACATTTTACATCTACCTACTTCCTCAGCCTACCCTGCCAATTTCTAATGAATTTGTGGATTTTCTTTTGTAATACATACATGTGTGTGCTCATCTGCTCTTCAGTTTTTATGATATTTGTCTCATCTGTCCTGCTTTATGATACTTTTACAAAGAACATGAACAAATGCTTCTATTTTAGAGAAGATATGGGATCCAGGTTTCGGAGCCGTAAAACCAACCGTCGTGATTGGTGGACGAGTTGCCAGGTTGCAGCTTCTGTACCGTGCCGGCACATAAATAGGTTCGGCTCAAGCGGCGGCAGCATCATTCCCCCGTGACTGTCTGAGCGTCTCTCATCACCTTGGTTATCTCATCATCATCATGGTAGAAGCAAAGCCTACCAAGAAGGCTGCGGCTGCTGCTGCTGTGGTGGCCACCACCAGGAAACCTCGCGTCCAGGTTGCTCACCCGAAAACTAGTCAAATGGTTCTAGCCGCGGTCGCAGCACTCAAAGACCGTAAGGGCTCGTCTCTACAAGCAATCAAGAAGTACGTTGTTGCCAACAACAAAGTCGAGGCTGCCAAGATCGCCATTTACATCCGAAGATTTCTCAAGAAAGCAGTGGCTGACGGCATTCTTGTTCAGACCAAGGGAAGTGGAGCTAGTGGATCATTCAAGCTGGCCGTAGCAGAGAAGAGGGCCGTTCTAACTCCCAAGAAAGCCACCACAACCAAGAAACCATCTACAGCAGCAAAGAAGGCCGTGGTAACTCCCAAGAAAGCCGCCACAAGCAACAAACCACCTACAGCCTTGAAAAAGAAGCAGCAGCAGCAGCAGCTTGTTGTTGGGAACAAAAAGCCCAAAATAAAGAGAGCTTCAAAATCTCCCAAACCACCCAAGGCAAAGAAAGCTGTCAAGAAAACAACAAAGGCAAAATAAACGACGACATGCAAGCAGCATGAATACACATGACAATAAACATCCAGGCCTCCCCCCTCAGTGGAGGGGCCTCATATGATTCCAAAAAGAGTTTAGTTTTGTAGACAAATAAATCATTACTTTTGGGGTAGATTTACTCTGTATATATATATATATATATATATATATATATATATATATATATATATATATATATATATATATATTATATATATATATATATATATATATACACACATACATGGGTGAGGTGATATGGTACCAAAGTTTTTGGTGAGGTGATTGACATTTACACAAGATAAAACACGAACCAATGGGAATAAAAACATAAGAATGGAAGTAACTGCAGAAGGCCTATTGGCCCATAACACAAGCACTTCCTCTTGATGCTTCTATATTGGTTCGGAGTCTTGAAGCTATAATATATATATATATATATATATATATATATATATATATATATATATATATATATATATATATATATATATATATATATATATATATATATATATATGCACACAAAACTAAATAGTCTTGTTAGACAAATTGCCCCTATTAGAGGCAAGTTGACTAACAAGCCGAATGACTGCAATTGTTTTGAATTTGAGTTAAATCTAACATAGAAATGTAATCAAACCTAACCTAACCTATGCTAACCCAAGCTAAGCTAACCTAACCTAACCTAAGCTAACCCAAGCTAAGCTAAGCTAACCTAACCTAACCTAACCTAACCTAACCTAAGCTAAGCTAACCTAACCTAACCTAACCTAACCTAACCTAACCCAGCAATTCATGATCTTAATATAATACTGTTAATTGGATAAACCAATTTGGAAAGAAATGTTCGAAAATAACAAAATTAACTGTGCTTGTTAGGAAAATTGGGCCTTGCATACTTGTCCCAATAGTGTGGTTCTCGCTTTTAGGTACGACATAAACGTATACCTAAGTTGAGAGAGAAAAAGATTCGCACTCAAACATGCATATCGATTGCCAGTCCTGAATTCTGGGTAGATATTCGTGTCCTCCCTTTTCATTTACCATCATTTGGATACTATCAAAACAGCTCTGAGAAGGATAAAATGAATAAAACGGGTAGCTCACTCATGTAAAAAGGAAGAGTTGGGAAAGATCTCTCTCTCTCTCTCTCCCCCTCACCCCCCCCCCCCACCAATGATCCTGCTCTGCTAGTATATAACGTAACAAACCTTCCCCCCCCCCCTCCCTCCCCAATCAGAGTCCCTTTAAGCATGCGAGGATAAAAAATAGATTTCATAAGACCCAATGTGCTAGCTGATATCAAAACAATTTATGTTATCGTCTATTAAGCCCTTCAGTAAAAAAGTATAGGGACCTAATTAGGTCCCGTTTTGAGGTGGTGGTGGGTGGAATCGATGGATTAGCCAAGCTCTTATCCGCCGAATCCGTAGAGGGTACGACCCTGGCGCTTCAGAGCGTACACCACGTCCATGGCAGTGACGGTCTTCCTCTTGGCGTGTTCCGTGTAGGTTACAGCATCACGGATGACGTTCTCGAGGAACACCTTCAGGACGCCACGGGTCTCTTCGTAGATGAGACCCGAAATACGCTTCACGCCGCCACGACGAGCTAAGCGACGAATAGCGGGCTTGGTGATGCCCTGGATGTTGTCACGTAGCACCTTACGATGACGCTTGGCGCCACCCTTTCCGAGTCCCTTGCCTCCCTTGCCGCGTCCAGTCATGGTGTTGAAGTTGTGTGAATCGAATTGACGAATGCCCGCACGATTTCCCGACTATATCCCATCAAGCGGACGTACTAGTAGCATTGCAACTCCTGCCTGCCCTTACTTTACGCTTGTGGTCGAGTAGACACGGCTTTCTCACAACGCTTTCAAAACTGCAGTTGCCTACTCGTCTGTTTCACGTCCCTGTGAAATGACTTTTGCACAAATCCAAAAAATAGAGCAAAATCAGCGATAATAGTGATTGAGGTGAGCCGCCTGTTGGCTGCAGCCAGAGGAAGGAGGGGAGGGGCAACGGGGTGACGTAGGCGAGTCGAGCAGCCAATGGCGCTCGAGCAAGCGCCTCGAGACGGCGTATATAAGCAAAAATTTTTCGGCGCCGGCCATCACAAACCACAGTTGTTCACCATGGCTCGCACCAAGCAGACTGCTCGCAAGTCCACGGGAGGCAAGGCTCCTCGTAAGCAGCTGGCCACCAAGGCAGCACGCAAGTCTGCTCCTGCCACAGGGGGTGTGAAGAAGCCTCACCGTTACAGGCCCGGAACGGTCGCCCTGCGTGAGATCCGTCGTTACCAGAAGAGCACCGAGTTGCTCATCAGGAAACTTCCCTTCCAGCGTCTGGTGCGCGAGATTGCCCAGGACTTCAAGACCGATCTTCGCTTCCAGTCGTCTGCCGTCATGGCTTTACAGGAGGCATCCGAGGCTTACCTGGTCGGTCTCTTCGAGGACACTAACCTCTGTGCCATCCACGCCAAGCGTGTCACCATCATGCCAAAGGACATTCAGCTTGCTCGCCGTATCCGTGGAGAGCGTGCATAAGCTAAATCGACCACCCTAGTATACACCAAACTCGGCCCTTCTCAGGGCCAAAATATCCTTCTAAGGAGATTTCAGACATTCCTAGCATAATTTAGGTGTCATACATACATGTGATATCAATAAATCAAGTCATTTGTAGTACAACCTGTTCTCTTACAAACAAAACGCCGTCGCTTTTCACTCTTATGCACTGTCAAGGATCCCCCCCCCCCCAAAATAAAAATTGTCATACTGTACTAGAAATAAAAGCAGCTTGTATAAGTGACATATACTGTCCAGTCCTGTTTTATTCTGTTTTCGGTCCTCTGGCTTAATCTGTTAAGTTAGGAGATGACATTTTAAATTAACCGTTTTCTTGACATTTTCAAACCTAAGAGGGTGGCCTGCATAGTAATCCTAATGTGGAACATAACAATGAATCTCTAATCTCTAGAAAAAAGATACCGAGTGCTTATATGTGTTGAGAGAGAGAGAGAGAGAGAGAGAGAGAGAGAGAGAGAGAGAGAGAGAGAGAGAGAGAGAGAGAGAGAGAGAGAGAGAGAGAGAGACACACAGACAGACAGACAAGACAGACAAGACAGACAGACAGACAGACAGACAGACAGACAGACAGACAGACAGACAGACAGACAGACAGCAGGCAGGCAGGCAGGCAGACAGACAGACAGACAGACAGACAGACAGACAGACAGACACTGAGAGAGAGAAACACACACAGACAGTTTCATAAATATTCTCATTTTATAGCTATTTGCTTTCAGTGACAGAGGTTTTTGTTATAATAGTATTGGTGTCTAACACTCACAATCTCTTTAGAAATTAAAGTGTGGCTCCAATGGAGCCGAGTTTGTTGGTTTGAGGCCAAGCCACCACCACAGGGCAGTAAGTAAGCCGTTTACTTGGAGGAGGTGTACTTGGTGACGGCCTTAGTGCCCTCAGAGACGGCGTGCTTGGCCAGTTCTCCGGGCAACAGGAGCCTTACAGCCGTCTGGATCTCCCGACTGGTAATGGTGGAACGCTTGTTGTAGTGGGCCAGGCGAGAAGCCTCGGCGGCGATGCGCTCGAAGATGTCGTTCACGAACGAGTTCATGATCGACATGGCTTTGGAAGAGATACCAGTGTCGGGGTGGACCTGCTTCAGCACTTTGTAGATGTAGATGCTGTAGCTCTCCTTCCTCCTGCGCTTCTTTTTCTTATCGCCCTTGGCAATGGCCTTCTGGGCCTTTCCGGCCTTCTTGGCAGCCTTTCCAGATGCCTTGGGTGGCATGATGATGCTCGTGCTGGCTGGCGTTGCGATACAATAATGAACTTTTGCGCGAGGCGAGCTTTCCTTTTATATCCCGCTCGCGACTCAGCTCAGAGCGGGTCGCGTGGCGGAGCGCGCTGATTGGTCAGTGGCGGGCTCCCTTGATCCTGAGCGGGGTATATAACACGAAGCTCGATCTGCGGGGCGGCATAAAACCACCACAAACCCACAACAGCAGCAGCAATGTCAGGACGCGGCAAGGGAGGCAAAGTGAAGGGCAAGTCAAAGTCTCGCTCCAGCAGGGCCGGACTTCAGTTCCCCGTGGGCAGAATTCACCGTCTGCTGCGTAAGGGCAACTACGCCGAACGCGTCGGTGCTGGCGCTCCTGTCTACCTGGCAGCCGTCATGGAATACCTCGCTGCCGAAGTTCTGGAGCTCGCCGGTAACGCCGCACGTGACAACAAGAAGACCCGTATCATCCCACGTCACTTGCAGTTGGCCATCCGCAACGACGAAGAACTCAACAAACTTCTGTCTGGCGTAACCATTGCACAGGGAGGTGTTCTTCCAAACATTCAGGCAGTTCTTTTGCCAAAGAAGACAGAGAAGAAGTAAGCACTTCTGCCACCCACCACGACAAATACCATAACCAGGCTCCATCCGGAGCCACACACACTTTAATAGAGAGATTCAAGTAGACAATCAACTTTCAAACATTAATAATAACATTTATATTGATTTCATTTGGAATGTGTACATAACAAACAAACAAACAAAACAAAATTATAGGGGATATTCAGCATCACTTGGAATATTAACCAATCATATAAATCCAATATATATTTTATATTTTACTTTAAGCGAGGAATTCATATTCTATCAATTTTTAATCATACAAATGAACAAAAGCAATTCTTCACTAGACGTAACGAATGAATAAATGATCAAGGTTTTAATGTGTTTCATGAATAAATATATATATATATATATATATATATATATATATATATATATATATATATATATATATATATATATATATATATATAATATAATATAATATATTATAATACTTGTGAACCAGAATATGTTTGAGCAGCAGCGATCGTGCCATTGGCCGAAGTGCAACAATTCAAATAATTTAAAGGGCCTGCTCGGGTATATAAGAGAGGCTGGGAGACTGGGGCCGGTGGTGGGTGATGGGTGATGAGTGATGGTGTGGTGTGGTGTGGTGTTGTTAAGAGTTGATTTACGGCCAGCCAGCCAGCTGCAGCCAAGGCAGGGCAGGGCAAGGCAAGGCAAGGCAAGGCAAGGCAAGGCAATAACAGGACAGGACAGCCAAGGCAAGGCAAGGCAAGGCAAGGCAAGGCAAGGCAAGCAGGCGGGCGGGCGGGCGGGCGGGCGGGCGGGCGGGCGGCAGCCAGCCAGCCAGCCAGCCAGCCAGCCAGCCAGCCAGCCAGCAGGCAGGCAGGCAGGCAGGCAGGCAGGCAGGCAGGCAGCCAGGCAGCCAGCCAGTCAGCCAACCAGCCAGCCAGCCAGCCAGCCAGGCAGGCAGGCAGCCAGCCAGCCAGCCACTCCCACTTTGTATTTATATGCATTCAATTTATATTCAAACATTATATATGTTAAGGGCCTAGTTTTAGTGTTTATTTTAAAAATGACAAACATCGAGTCGTTTTACCAGTCCTTTAGCGTTAACGGTGATGCATTTTAAAACTGAACAGAAATCACCTTTTCTGGATATATCAAATATCGAATCCGCTTAATGTGCCTACAATTCAATCATTCAAAAAATACATAATTTACATCATGCCTTTTCATAGAACAGACAATAAGATTTGAGACAATAAGAACTTTAGTTTTATAACTAAAGTTGCACAATTATACCAACTCTATGGTGGCTGGGTGGTAAGGTGTGTGGCTGGTGTTTTGGAAGTCGCGAGTTCAAACGACCCAATGGGAGTACTTTTTTTTTTTTTTTATGCCATACAATCTTCCTAGTACTATTATGTAGGTGTGTGTGTGTGTGTTTTTATTCATTCTTTGGTTTTATAGATGACATACATATTGACTCCTTTTACCGGTCCTTAATTAGGCTCTGGGGAAGCAATGGTGGTGGTGGTGGTGGTGGTGCATTTAAAACTAAACCAAAAATCACCAGTTCTGGACGCGTCAAATATCATATCCGCTTAATGTGTCTACAACCTAATTACTTAAAACTACACTATTTAATTCATTCATATCACGTGCATATTGGTCATTATGCTCATACAACCGACATAACAATTTATTTTCATTATTAGAATCATACATTTCATCAAGTAATACAGATACAAAGAGATTTTCTTTCTGAGAAGACCGTTAGTATTGGCTGGCTGGCAGGCAGGCAGGCAGGCATTTGAGGGTTATTATTTCGCCTGTTGATTGGGGGAGGGTTGATGTGTTAGGGGGTTTTCGGTTAGGTGTGGTGGTGGTGATTGGTGGTGATTGGTGGTGGTGGTGATTGGTGGTGATTGGTGGTGAGTAGTGGTGGTGGTGGTGGTGGTGGTGGTAGTAGGTGGGAGGGGGGGGGGGGGGAAGGGGAATGATGGTCTGTGGATTCCTTCTCCGTACCCCTTACATATAAGCAAAAACATGCCTTCCTGTGGGTATAGAAACATTAACACAAATTATATCAGTAACTGATATTGTAGCCTTTTAAACAGAAAAGATTTGTACATACAAATACTTTTAAATTATCATTTATTTGTGGAAATGGCATTTACGTCATTAAATTGATACCTCAGCATCAAGTGTCCTGCAGTGGTCCAGTGGTAAAGTGTATATAAGTGATGCGTATTCTTGGAGTTGCGAGTTCAAACCCGGATTAAGCTATATATATATATATATATATATATATATATATATATATATATATATATATATATATATATATATATATATACAACATGTTTTGTTTTGGTTGTTTGTTTTTGTATAAAGCCTCACACACTATATTAAGCGAGTTTGTTTTAAACATGACATACATATTAATTCATTTTACCAGGCCTTATTCCACACAACTCCGTGAATTTCCCGTGGAGCCAGCCAGCCAGCCAGCCAGCCATTCAAACAAAAACAAACGAAACAAAACAAAACAAAACAAAAAACATTATTGCCAACAGCATTTGGTGTTCCCAGGCGGTCACCCATCCAAGTACTAACCAAACCCAACGTTGCTTAACTTCGCTGATCGGACGAGAAGCGGTGTTCTCAACGTGGTATGGCCGTTGGCATGAGACTGCCTACACATTGTGGCTAATAACCAACTCTTTTTAGTCATCACGGCAGGATACGGACCTTCTTGTGGTGTCTTAATGGTAATTGTATCCTAACATATTTTTGTCTCCTTGGCATGGATATTTAACATCGTTTATTCAGTCTTGGGTTTATGTTCTTTCGCCATTTACAGACATTTTACATCTACCTACTTCCTCAGCCTACCCTGCCAATTTCTAATGAATTTGTGGATTTTCTTTTGTAATACATACATGTGTGTGCTCATCTGCTCTTCAGTTTTTATGATATTTGTCTCATCTGTCCTGCTTTATGATACTTTTACAAAGAACATGAACAAATGCTTCTATTTTAGAGAAGATATGGGATCCAGGTTTCGGAGCCGTAAAACCAACCGTCGTGATTGGTGGACGAGTTGCCAGGTTGCAGCTTCTGTACCGTGCCGGCACATAAATAGGTTCGGCTCAAGCGGCGGCAGCATCATTCCCCCGTGACTGTCTGAGCGTCTCTCATCACCTTGGTTATCTCATCATCATCATGGTAGAAGCAAAGCCTACCAAGAAGGCTGCGGCTGCTGCTGCTGTGGTGGCCACCACCAGGAAACCTCGCGTCCAGGTTGCTCACCCGAAAACTAGTCAAATGGTTCTAGCCGCGGTCGCAGCACTCAAAGACCGTAAGGGCTCGTCTCTACAAGCAATCAAGAAGTACGTTGTTGCCAACAACAAAGTCGAGGCTGCCAAGATCGCCATTTACATCCGAAGATTTCTCAAGAAAGCAGTGGCTGACGGCATTCTTGTTCAGACCAAGGGAAGTGGAGCTAGTGGATCATTCAAGCTGGCCGTAGCAGAGAGAGGGCCGTTCTAACTCCCAAGAAAGCCACCACAACCAAGAAACCATCTACAGCAGCAAAGAAGGCCGTGGTAACTCCCAAGAAAGCCGCCACAAGCAACAAACCACCTACAGCCTTGAAAAAGAAGCAGCAGCAGCAGCAGCTTGTTGTTGGGAACAAAAAGCCCAAAATAAAGAGAGCTTCAAAATCTCCCAAACCACCCAAGGCAAAGAAAGCTGTCAAGAAAA
This sequence comes from Procambarus clarkii, assembly GCF_040958095.1. Classification (NCBI taxonomy): domain Eukaryota; kingdom Metazoa; phylum Arthropoda; class Malacostraca; order Decapoda; family Cambaridae; genus Procambarus; species Procambarus clarkii. Next base: position 196,790 of record NW_027189149.1, on the reverse strand, counting down.
CAACAAAGGCAAAATAAACGACGACATGCAAGCAGCATGAATACACATGACAATAAACATCCAGGCCTCCCCCCTCAGTGGAGGGGCCTCATATGATTCCAAAAAGAGTTTAGTTTTGTAGACAAATAAATCATTACTTTTGGGGATTAGATATTATCTGTATATATATATATATATATATATATATATATATACACATACATGGGTGAGGTGATATGGTACCAAAGTTTTTGGTGAGGTGATTGACATTTACACAAGATAAAACACGAACCAATGGGAATAAAAACATAAGAATGGAAGTAACTGCAGAAGGCCTATTGGCCCATAACACAAGCACTTCCTCTTGATGCTTCTATATTGGTTCGGAGTCTTGAAGCTATAATATATATATATATATATATATATATATATATATATATATATATATATATATATATATATAATATATATATATATATATATATATATATATATATATGCACACAAAACTAAATAGTCTTGTTAGACAAATTGCCCCTATTAGAGGCAAGTTGACTAACAAGCCGAATGACTGCAATTGTTTTGAATTTGAGTTAAATCTAACATAGAAATGTAATCAAACCTAACCTAACCTATGCTAACCCAAGCTAAGCTAACCTAACCTAACCTAAGCTAACCCAAGCTAAGCTAAGCTAACCTAACCTAACCTAACCTAAACCTAAGCTAAGCTAACCTAACCTAACCTAACCTAACCTAACCTAACCCAGCAATTCATGATCTTAATATAATACTGTTAATTGGATAAACCAATTTGGAAAGAAATGTTCGAAAATAACAAAATTAACTGTGCTTGTTAGGAAAATTGGGCCTTGCATACTTGTCCCAATAGTGTGGTTCTCGCTTTTAGGTACGACATAAACGTATACCTAAGTTGAGAGAGAAAAAGATTCGCACTCAAACATGCATATCGATTGCCAGTCCTGAATTCTGGGTAGATATTCGTGTCCTCCCTTTTCATTTACCATCATTTGGATACTATCAAAACAGCTCTGAGAAGGATAAAATGAATAAAACGGGTAGCTCACTCATGTAAAAAGGAAGAGTTGGGAAAGATCTCTCTCTCTCTCTCTCTCCCCCTCACCCCCCCCCCCCACCAATGATCCTGCTCTGCTAGTATATAACGTAACAAACCTTCCCCCCCCCCCCTCCCTCCCCAATCAGAGTCCCTTTAAGCATGCGAGGATAAAAAATAGATTTCATAAGACCCAATGTGCTAGCTGATATCAAAACAATTTATGTTATCGTCTATTAAGCCCTTCAGTAAAAAAGTATAGGGACCTAATTAGGTCCCGTTTTGAGGTGGTGGTGGGTGGAATCGATGGATTAGCCAAGCTCTTATCCGCCGAATCCGTAGAGGGTACGACCCTGGCGCTTCAGAGCGTACACCACGTCCATGGCAGTGACGGTCTTCCTCTTGGCGTGTTCCGTGTAGGTTACAGCATCACGGATGACGTTCTCGAGGAACACCTTCAGGACGCCACGGGTCTCTTCGTAGATGAGACCCGAAATACGCTTCACGCCGCCACGACGAGCTAAGCGACGAATAGCGGGCTTGGTGATGCCCTGGATGTTGTCACGTAGCACCTTACGATGACGCTTGGCGCCACCCTTTCCGAGTCCCTTGCCTCCCTTGCCGCGTCCAGTCATGGTGTTGAAGTTGTGTGAATCGAATTGACGAATGCCCGCACGATTTCCCGACTATATCCCATCAAGCGGACGTACTAGTAGCATTGCAACTCCTGCCTGCCCTTACTTTACGCTTGTGGTCGAGTAGACACGGCTTTCTCACAACGCTTTCAAAACTGCAGTTGCCTACTCGTCTGTTTCACGTCCCTGTGAAATGACTTTTGCACAAATCCAAAAAATAGAGCAAAATCAGCGATAATAGTGATTGAGGTGAGCCGCCTGTTGGCTGCAGCCAGAGGAAGGAGGGGAGGGGCAACGGGGTGACGTAGGCGAGTCGAGCAGCCAATGGCGCTCGAGCAAGCGCCTCGAGACGGCGTATATAAGCAAAAATTTTTCGGCGCCGGCCATCACAAACCACAGTTGTTCACCATGGCTCGCACCAAGCAGACTGCTCGCAAGTCCACGGGAGGCAAGGCTCCTCGTAAGCAGCTGGCCACCAAGGCAGCACGCAAGTCTGCTCCTGCCACAGGGGGTGTGAAGAAGCCTCACCGTTACAGGCCCGGAACGGTCGCCCTGCGTGAGATCCGTCGTTACCAGAAGAGCACCGAGTTGCTCATCAGGAAACTTCCCTTCCAGCGTCTGGTGCGCGAGATTGCCCAGGACTTCAAGACCGATCTTCGCTTCCAGTCGTCTGCCGTCATGGCTTTACAGGAGGCATCCGAGGCTTACCTGGTCGGTCTCTTCGAGGACACTAACCTCTGTGCCATCCACGCCAAGCGTGTCACCATCATGCCAAAGGACATTCAGCTTGCTCGCCGTATCCGTGGAGAGCGTGCATAAGCTAAATCGACCACCCTAGTATACACCAAACTCGGCCCTTCTCAGGGCCAAAATATCCTTCTAAGGAGATTTCAGACATTCCTAGCATAATTTAGGTGTCATACATACATGTGATATCAATAAATCAAGTCATTTGTAGTACAACCTGTTCTCTTACAAACAAAACGCCGTCGCTTTTCACTCTTATGCACTGTCAAGGATCACCCCCCCCCCCAAAATAAAAATTGTCATACTGTACTAGAAATAAAAGCAGCTTGTATAAGTGACATATACTGTCCAGTCCTGTTTTATTCTGTTTTCGGTCCTCTGGCTTAATCTGTTAAGTTAGGAGATGACATTTTAAATTAACCGTTTTCTTGACATTTTCAAACCTAAGAGGGTGGCCTGCATAGTAATCCTAATGTGGAACATAACAATGAATCTCTAATCTCTAGAAAAAAGATACCGAGTGCTTATATGTGTTGAGAGAGAGAGAGAGAGAGAGAGAGAGAGAGAGAGAGAGAGAGAGAGAGAGAGAGAGAGAGAGAGAGAGAGAGAGAGAGAGACAGACAGACACAAGACAGACAAGACAGACAGACAGACAGACAGACAGACAGACAGACAGACAGACAGACAGACAGACAGACAGGCAGGCAGGCAGGCAGACAGACAGACAGACAGACAGACAGACAGACAGACAGACACTGAGAGAGAGAAACACACAGACAGTTTCATAAATATTCTCATTTTATAGCTATTTGCTTTCAGTGACAGAGGTTTTTGTTATAATAGTATTGGTGTCTAACACTCACAATCTCTTTAGAAATTAAAGTGTGGCTCCAATGGAGCCGAGTTTGTTGGTTTGAGGCCAAGCCACCACCACAGGGCAGTAAGTAAGCCGTTTACTTGGAGGAGGTGTACTTGGTGACGGCCTTAGTGCCCTCAGAGACGGCGTGCTTGGCCAGTTCTCCGGGCAACAGGAGCCTTACAGCCGTCTGGATCTCCCGACTGGTAATGGTGGAACGCTTGTTGTAGTGGGCCAGGCGAGAAGCCTCGGCGGCGATGCGCTCGAAGATGTCGTTCACGAACGAGTTCATGATCGACATGGCTTTGGAAGAGATACCAGTGTCGGGGTGGACCTGCTTCAGCACTTTGTAGATGTAGATGCTGTAGCTCTCCTTCCTCCTGCGCTTCTTTTTCTTATCGCCCTTGGCAATGGCCTTCTGGGCCTTTCCGGCCTTCTTGGCAGCCTTTCCAGATGCCTTGGGTGGCATGATGATGCTCGTGCTGGCTGGCGTTGCGATACAATAATGAACTTTTGCGCGAGGCGAGCTTTCCTTTTATATCCCGCTCGCGACTCAGCTCAGAGCGGGTCGCGTGGCGGAGCGCGCTGATTGGTCAGTGGCGGGCTCCCTTGATCCTGAGCGGGGTATATAACACGAAGCTCGATCTGCGGGGCGGCATAAAACCACCACAAACCCACAACAGCAGCAGCAATGTCAGGACGCGGCAAGGGAGGCAAAGTGAAGGGCAAGTCAAAGTCTCGCTCCAGCAGGGCCGGACTTCAGTTCCCCGTGGGCAGAATTCACCGTCTGCTGCGTAAGGGCAACTACGCCGAACGCGTCGGTGCTGGCGCTCCTGTCTACCTGGCAGCCGTCATGGAATACCTCGCTGCCGAAGTTCTGGAGCTCGCCGGTAACGCCGCACGTGACAACAAGAAGACCCGTATCATCCCACGTCACTTGCAGTTGGCCATCCGCAACGACGAAGAACTCAACAAACTTCTGTCTGGCGTAACCATTGCACAGGGAGGTGTTCTTCCAAACATTCAGGCAGTTCTTTTGCCAAAGAAGACAGAGAAGAAGTAAGCACTTCTGCCACCCACCACGACAAATACCATAACCAGGCTCCATCCGGAGCCACACACACTTTAATAGAGAGATTCAAGTAGACAATCAACTTTCAAACATTAATAATAACATTTATATTGATTTCATTTGGAATGTGTACATAACAAACAAACAAACAAAACAAAATTATAGGGGATATTCAGCATCACTTGGAATATTAACCAATCATATAAATCCAATATATATTTTATATTTTACTTTAAGCGAGGAATTCATATTCTATCAATTTTTAATCATACAAATGAACAAAAGCAATTCTTCACTAGACGTAACGAATGAATAAATGATCAAGGTTTTAATGTGTTTCATGAATAAATATATATATATATATATATATATATATATATATATATATATATATATATATATATATATATATATAATATAATATAATATATTATAATACTTGTGAACCAGAATATGTTTGAGCAGCAGCGATCGTGCCATTGGCCGAAGTGCAACAATTCAAATAATTTAAAGGGCCTGCTCGGGTATATAAGAGAGGCTGGGAGACTGGGGCCGGTGGTGGGTGATGGGTGATGAGTGATGGTGTGGTGTGTGTGGTGTTGTTAAGAGTTGATTTACGGCCAGCCAGCCAGCTGCAGCCAAGGCAGGGCAGGGCAAGGCAAGGCAAGGCAAGGCAAGGCAAGGCAATAACAGGACAGGACAGCCAAGGCAAGGCAAGGCAAGGCAAGGCAAGGCAAGGCAAGCAGGCGGGCGGGCGGGCGGGGGCGGGCGGCGGCGGGCGGGCGCCAGCCAGCCAGCCAGCCAGCCAGCCAGCCAGCCAGCCAGCAGCAGCAGCAGGCAGGCAGGCAGGCAGGCAGGCAGGCAGGCAGGCAGCCAGGCAGCCAGCCAGTCAGCCAACCAGCCAGCCAGCCAGCCAGCCAGCCAGGCAGGCAGGCAGCCAGCCAGCCAGCCACTCCCACTTTGTATTTATATGCATTCAATTTATATTCAAACATTATATATGTTAAGGGCCTAGTTTTAGTGTTTATTTTAAAAATGACAAACATCGAGTCGTTTTACCAGTCCTTTAGCGTTAACGGTGATGCATTTTAAAACTGAACAGAAATCACCTTTTCTGGATATATCAAATATCGAATCCGCTTAATGTGCCTACAATTCAATCATTCAAAAAATACATAATTTACATCATGCCTTTTCATAGAACAGACAATAAGATTTGAGACAATAAGAACTTTAGTTTTATAACTAAAGTTGCACAATTATACCAACTCTATGGTGGCTGGGTGGTAAGGTGTGTGGCTGGTGTTTTGGAAGTCGCGAGTTCAAACGACCCAATGGGAGTACTTTTTTTTTTTTTTATGCCATACAATCTTCCTAGTACTATTATGTAGGTGTGTGTGTGTGTGTTTTTATTCATTCTTTGGTTTTATAGATGACATACATATTGACTCCTTTTACCGGTCCTTAATTAGGCTCTGGGGAAGCAATGGTGGTGGTGGTGGTGGTGGTGCATTTAAAACTAAACCAAAAATCACCAGTTCTGGACGCGTCAAATATCATATCCGCTTAATGTGTCTACAACCTAATTACTTAAAACTACACTATTTAATTCATTCATATCACGTGCATATTGGTCATTATGCTCATACAACCGACATAACAATTTATTTTCATTATTAGAATCATACATTTCATCAAGTAATACAGATACAAAGAGATTTTCTTTCTGAGAAGACCGTTAGTATTGGCTGGCTGGCAGGCAGGCAGGCAGGCATTTGAGGGTTATTATTTCGCCTGTTGATTGGGGGGAGGGTTGATGTGTTAGGGGGTTTTCGGTTAGGTGTGGTGGTGGTGATTGGTGGTGATTGGTGGTGGTGGTGATTGGTGGTGATTGGTGGTGAGTAGTGGTGGTGGTGGTGGTGGTGGTGGTAGTAGGTGGGAGGGGGGGGGGGGGAAGGGGAATGATGGTCTGTGGATTCCTTCTCCGTACCCCTTACATATAAGCAAAAACATGCCTTCCTGTGGGTATAGAAACATTAACACAAATTATATCAGTAACTGATATTGTAGCCTTTTAAACAGAAAAGATTTGTACATACAAATACTTTTAAATTATCATTTATTTGTGGAAATGGCATTTACGTCATTAAATTGATACCTCAGCATCAAGTGTCCTGCAGTGGTCCAGTGGTAAAGTGTATATAAGTGATGCGTATTCTTGGAGTTGCGAGTTCAAACCCGGATTAAGCTATATATATATATATATATATATATATATATATATATATATATATATATATATATATATATATATATATATATATATATATACAACATGTTTTGTTTTGGTTGTTTGTTTTTGTATAAAGCCTCACACACTATATTAAGCGAGTTTGTTTTAAACATGACATACATATTAATTCATTTTACCAGGCCTTATTCCACACAACTCCGTGAATTTCCCGTGGAGCCAGCCAGCCAGCCAGCCAGCCATTCAAACAAAAACAAACGAAACAAAACAAAACAAAACAAAAAACATTATTGCCAACAGCATTTGGTGTTCCCAGGCGGTCACCCATCCAAGTACTAACCAAACCCAACGTTGCTTAACTTCGCTGATCGGACGAGAAGCGGTGTTCTCAACGTGGTATGGCCGTTGGCATGAGACTGCCTACACATTGTGGCTAATAACCAACTCTTTTTAGTCATCACGGCAGGATACGGACCTTCTTGTGGTGTCTTAATGGTAATTGTATCCTAACATATTTTTGTCTCCTTGGCATGGATATTTAACATCGTTTATTCAGTCTTGGGTTTATGTTCTTTCGCCATTTACAGACATTTTACATCTACCTACTTCCTCAGCCTACCCTGCCAATTTCTAATGAATTTGTGGATTTTCTTTTGTAATACATACATGTGTGTGCTCATCTGCTCTTCAGTTTTTATGATATTTGTCTCATCTGTCCTGCTTTATGATACTTTTACAAAGAACATGAACAAATGCTTCTATTTTAGAGAAGATATGGGATCCAGGTTTCGGAGCCGTAAAACCAACCGTCGTGATTGGTGGACGAGTTGCCAGGTTGCAGCTTCTGTACCGTGCCGGCACATAAATAGGTTCGGCTCAAGCGGCGGCAGCATCATTCCCCCGTGACTGTCTGAGCGTCTCTCATCACCTTGGTTATCTCATCATCATCATGGTAGAAGCAAAGCCTACCAAGAAGGCTGCGGCTGCTGCTGCTGTGGTGGCCACCACCAGGAAACCTCGCGTCCAGGTTGCTCACCCGAAAACTAGTCAAATGGTTCTAGCCGCGGTCGCAGCACTCAAAGACCGTAAGGGCTCGTCTCTACAAGCAATCAAGAAGTACGTTGTTGCCAACAACAAAGTCGAGGCTGCCAAGATCGCCATTTACATCCGAAGATTTCTCAAGAAAGCAGTGGCTGACGGCATTCTTGTTCAGACCAAGGGAAGTGGAGCTAGTGGATCATTCAAGCTGGCCGTAGCAGAGAAGAGGGCCGTTCTAACTCCCAAGAAAGCCACCACAACCAAGAAACCATCTACAGCAGCAAAGAAGGCCGTGGTAACTCCCAAGAAAGCCGCCACAAGCAACAAACCACCTACAGCCTTGAAAAAGAAGCAGCAGCAGCAGCTTGTTGTTGGGAACAAAAAGCCCAAAATAAAGAGAGCTTCAAAATCTCCCAAACCACCCAAGGCAAAGAAAGCTGTCAAGAAAACAACAAAGGCAAAATAAACGACGACATGCAAGCAGCATGAATACACATGACAATAAACATCCAGGCCTCCCCCCTCAGTGGAGGGGCCTCATATGATTCCAAAAAGAGTTTAGTTTTGTAGACAAATAAATCATTACTTTTGGGGTAGATTTACTCTGTATATTATATATATATATATATATATATATATATATATATATATATATATATATATATATATATATATATATATATATATATATATATATATATATATATATACACACATACATGGGTGAGGTGATATGGTACCAAAGTTTTTGGTGAGGTGATTGACATTTACACAAGATAAAACACGAACCAATGGGAATAAAAACATAAGAATGGAAGTAACTGCAGAAGGCCTATTGGCCCATAACACAAGCACTTCCTCTTGATGCTTCTATATTGGTTCGGAGTCTTGAAGCTATAATATATATATATATATATATATATATATATATATATATATATATATATATATATATATATATATATATATATATATATATATATATATATATATATATGCACACAAAACTAAATAGTCTTGTTAGACAAATTGCCCCTATTAGAGGCAAGTTGACTAACAAGCCGAATGACTGCAATTGTTTTGAATTTGAGTTAAATCTAACATAGAAATGTAATCAAACCTAACCTAACCTATGCTAACCCAAGCTAAGCTAACCTAACCTAACCTAAGCTAACCCAAGCTAAGCTAAGCTAACCTAACCTAACCTAACCTAACCTAAGCTAAGCTAACCTAACCTAACCTAACCTAACCTAACCTAACCCAGCAATTCATGATCTTAATATAATACTGTTAATTGGATAAACCAATTTGGAAAGAAATGTTCGAAAATAACAAAATTAACTGTGCTTGTTAGGAAAATTGGGCCTTGCATACTTGTCCCAATAGTGTGGTTCTCGCTTTTAGGTACGACATAAACGTATACCTAAGTTGAGAGAGAAAAAGATTCGCACTCAAACATGCATATCGATTGCCAGTCCTGAATTCTGGGTAGATATTCGTGTCCTCCCTTTTCATTTACCATCATTTGGATACTATCAAAACAGCTCTGAGAAGGATAAAATGAATAAAACGGGTAGCTCACTCATGTAAAAAGGAAGAGTTGGGAAAGATCTCTCTCTCTCTCTCTCTCCCCCTCACCCCCCCCCCCCACCAATGATCCTGCTCTGCTAGTATATAACGTAACAAACCTTCCCCCCCCCCCTCCCTCCCCAATCAGAGTCCCTTTAAGCATGCGAGGATAAAAAATAGATTTCATAAGACCCAATGTGCTAGCTGATATCAAAACAATTTATGTTATCGTCTATTAAGCCCTTCAGTAAAAAAGTATAGGGACCTAATTAGGTCCCGTTTTGAGGTGGTGGTGGGTGGAATCGATGGATTAGCCAAGCTCTTATCCGCCGAATCCGTAGAGGGTACGACCCTGGCGCTTCAGAGCGTACACCACGTCCATGGCAGTGACGGTCTTCCTCTTGGCGTGTTCCGTGTAGGTTACAGCATCACGGATGACGTTCTCGAGGAACACCTTCAGGACGCCACGGGTCTCTTCGTAGATGAGACCCGAAATACGCTTCACGCCGCCACGACGAGCTAAGCGACGAATAGCGGGCTTGGTGATGCCCTGGATGTTGTCACGTAGCACCTTACGATGACGCTTGGCGCCACCCTTTCCGAGTCCCTTGCCTCCCTTGCCGCGTCCAGTCATGGTGTTGAAGTTGTGTGAATCGAATTGACGAATGCCCGCACGATTTCCCGACTATATCCCATCAAGCGGACGTACTAGTAGCATTGCAACTCCTGCCTGCCCTTACTTTACGCTTGTGGTCGAGTAGACACGGCTTTCTCACAACGCTTTCAAAACTGCAGTTGCCTACTCGTCTGTTTCACGTCCCTGTGAAATGACTTTTGCACAAATCCAAAAAATAGAGCAAAATCAGCGATAATAGTGATTGAGGTGAGCCGCCTGTTGGCTGCAGCCAGAGGAAGGAGGGGAGGGGCAACGGGGTGACGTAGGCGAGTCGAGCAGCCAATGGCGCTCGAGCAAGCGCCTCGAGACGGCGTATATAAGCAAAAATTTTTCGGCGCCGGCCATCACAAACCACAGTTGTTCACCATGGCTCGCACCAAGCAGACTGCTCGCAAGTCCACGGGAGGCAAGGCTCCTCGTAAGCAGCTGGCCACCAAGGCAGCACGCAAGTCTGCTCCTGCCACAGGGGGTGTGAAGAAGCCTCACCGTTACAGGCCCGGAACGGTCGCCCTGCGTGAGATCCGTCGTTACCAGAAGAGCACCGAGTTGCTCATCAGGAAACTTCCCTTCCAGCGTCTGGTGCGCGAGATTGCCCAGGACTTCAAGACCGATCTTCGCTTCCAGTCGTCTGCCGTCATGGCTTTACAGGAGGCATCCGAGGCTTACCTGGTCGGTCTCTTCGAGGACACTAACCTCTGTGCCATCCACGCCAAGCGTGTCACCATCATGCCAAAGGACATTCAGCTTGCTCGCCGTATCCGTGGAGAGCGTGCATAAGCTAAATCGACCACCCTAGTATACACCAAACTCGGCCCTTCTCAGGGCCAAAATATCCTTCTAAGGAGATTTCAGACATTCCTAGCATAATTTAGGTGTCATACATACATGTGATATCAATAAATCAAGTCATTTGTAGTACAACCTGTTCTCTTACAAACAAAACGCCGTCGCTTTTCACTCTTATGCACTGTCAAGGATCACCCCCCCCCCCAAAATAAAAATTGTCATACTGTACTAGAAATAAAAGCAGCTTGTATAAGTGACATATACTGTCCAGTCCTGTTTTATTCTGTTTTCGGTCCTCTGGCTTAATCTGTTAAGTTAGGAGATGACATTTTAAATTAACCGTTTTCTTGACATTTTCAAACCTAAGAGGGTGGCCTGCATAGTAATCCTAATGTGGAACATAACAATGAATCTCTAATCTCTAGAAAAAAGATACCGAGTGCTTATATGTGTTGAGAGAGAGAGAGAGAGAGAGAGAGAGAGAGAGAGAGAGAGAGAGAGAGAGAGAGAGAGAGAGAGAGAGAGAGAGAGAGAGAGAGAGACACAGACAGACAGACAAGACAGACAAGACAGACAGACAGACAGACAGACAGACAGACAGACAGACAGACAGACAGACAGACAGACAGGCAGGCAGGCAGGCAGACAGACAGACAGACAGACAGACAGACAGACAGACAGACAGACACTGAGAGAGAGAAACACACACAGACAGTTTCATAAATATTCTCATTTTATAGCTATTTGCTTTCAGTGACAGAGGTTTTTGTTATAATAGTATTGGTGTCTAACACTCACAATCTCTTTAGAAATTAAAGTGTGGCTCCAATGGAGCCGAGTTTGTTGGTTTGAGGCCAAGCCACCACCACAGGGCAGTAAGTAAGCCGTTTACTTGGAGGAGGTGTACTTGGTGACGGCCTTAGTGCCCTCAGAGACGGCGTGCTTGGCCAGTTCTCCGGGCAACAGGAGCCTTACAGCCGTCTGGATCTCCCGACTGGTAATGGTGGAACGCTTGTTGTAGTGGGCCAGGCGAGAAGCCTCGGCGGCGATGCGCTCGAAGATGTCGTTCACGAACGAGTTCATGATCGACATGGCTTTGGAAGAGATACCAGTGTCGGGGTGGACCTGCTTCAGCACTTTGTAGATGTAGATGCTGTAGCTCTCCTTCCTCCTGCGCTTCTTTTTCTTATCGCCCTTGGCAATGGCCTTCTGGGCCTTTCCGGCCTTCTTGGCAGCCTTTCCAGATGCCTTGGGTGGCATGATGATGCTCGTGCTGGCTGGCGTTGCGATACAATAATGAACTTTTGCGCGAGGCGAGCTTTCCTTTTATATCCCGCTCGCGACTCAGCTCAGAGCGGGTCGCGTGGCGGAGCGCGCTGATTGGTCAGTGGCGGGCTCCCTTGATCCTGAGCGGGGTATATAACACGAAGCTCGATCTGCGGGGCGGCATAAAACCACCAAAACCCACAACAGCAGCAGCAATGTCAGGACGCGGCAAGGGAGGCAAAGTGAAGGGCAAGTCAAAGTCTCGCTCCAGCAGGGCCGGACTTCAGTTCCCCGTGGGCAGAATTCACCGTCTGCTGCGTAAGGGCAACTACGCCGAACGCGTCGGTGCTGGCGCTCCTGTCTACCTGGCAGCCGTCATGGAATACCTCGCTGCCGAAGTTCTGGAGCTCGCCGGTAACGCCGCACGTGACAACAAGAAGACCCGTATCATCCCACGTCACTTGCAGTTGGCCATCCGCAACGACGAAGAACTCAACAAACTTCTGTCTGGCGTAACCATTGCACAGGGAGGTGTTCTTCCAAACATTCAGGCAGTTCTTTTGCCAAAGAAGACAGAGAAGAAGTAAGCACTTCTGCCACCCACCACGACAAATACCATAACCAGGCTCCATCCGGAGCCACACACACTTTAATAGAGAGATTCAAGTAGACAATCAACTTTCAAACATTAATAATAACATTTATATTGATTTCATTTGGAATGTGTACATAACAAACAAACAAACAAAACAAAATTATAGGGGATATTCAGCATCACTTGGAATATTAACCAATCATATAAATCCAATATATATTTTATATTTTACTTTAAGCGAGGAATTCATATTCTATCAATTTTTAATCATACAAATGAACAAAAGCAATTCTTCACTAGACGTAACGAATGAATAAATGATCAAGGTTTTAATGTGTTTCATGAATAATATATATATATATATATATATATATATATATATATATATATATATATATATATATATATATATATATATATATATATATATATATAATATATATATAATATTATATACTTGTGAACCAGAATATGTTTGAGCAGCAGCGATCGTGCCATTGGCCGAAGTGCAACAATTCAAATAATTTAAAGGGCCTGCTCGGGTATATAAGAGAGGCTGGGAGACTGGGGCCGGTGGTGGGTGATGGGTGATGAGTGATGGTGTGGTGTGGTGTGGTGTTGTTAAGAGTTGATTTACGGCCAGCCAGCCAGCTGCAGCCAAGGCAGGGCAGGGCAAGGCAAGGCAAGGCAAGGCAAGGCAAGGCAATAACAGGACAGGACAGCCAAGGCAAGGCAAGGCAAGGCAAGGCAAGGCAAGGCAAGCAGGCGGGCGGGCGGGCGGGCGGGCGGGCGGGCAGCCAGCCAGCCAGCCAGCCAGCCAGCCAGCCAGCCAGCCAGCCAGCCAGCCAGCAGGCAGGCAGGCAGGCAGGCAGGCAGGCAGGCAGGCAGGCAGCAGGCAGCCAGCCAGTCAGCCAACCAGCCAGCCAGCCAGCCAGCCAGCCAGGCAGGCAGGCAGCCAGCCAGCCAGCCACCACCCACTTTGTATTTATATGCATTCAATTTATATTCAAACATTATATATGTTAAGGGCCTAGTTTTAGTGTTTATTTTAAAAATGACAAACATCGAGTCGTTTTACCAGTCCTTTAGCGTTAACGGTGATGCATTTTAAAACTGAACAGAAATCACCTTTTCTGGATATATCAAATATCGAATCCGCTTAATGTGCCTACAATTCAATCATTCAAAAAATACATAATTTACATCATGCCTTTTCATAGAACAGACAATAAGATTTGAGACAATAAGAACTTTAGTTTTATAACTAAAGTTGCACAATTATACCAACTCTATGGTGGCTGGGTGGTAAGGTGTGTGGCTGGTGTTTTGGAAGTCGCGAGTTCAAACGACCCAATGGGAGTACTTTTTTTTTTTTTTTATGCCATACAATCTTCCTAGTACTATTATGTAGGTGTGTGTGTGTGTGTTTTTATTCATTCTTTGGTTTTATAGATGACATACATATTGACTCCTTTTACCGGTCCTTAATTAGGCTCTGGGGAAGCAATGGTGGTGGTGGTGGTGGTGGTGCATTTAAAACTAAACCAAAAATCACCAGTTCTGGACGCGTCAAATATCATATCCGCTTAATGTGTCTACAACCTAATTACTTAAAACTACACTATTTAATTCATTCAT
>NW_027189149.1:134880-182110 GCF_040958095.1 Procambarus clarkii | reverse complement strand
GGTTTGTGACAGTGGTGGAGAGTGGTGAGTGGCAGTTGTGGATAGTGGTGAGTGGCAGTTGTGGAGAGTGGTGTATGAGTGGTGGAGAGTGGTGTGTGGCAGTGATGGAGAGTGGTGTGTGACAGTGGTAAAGAGTGGTGAGGGGCATTGGTGGAGAGTGTTGAGGGGCAGTGGTGGAGAGTGGTGTGTGGCAGTGGTGGGCAGTGGTGTGTGGCAGTGGTGGAGAGTGGTGTGTGACAGTGGTGGAGAGTGGTGTGTGGCAGTGGTGGAGAGTAGTGTGTGAGAGTTATGAAAGAGTGGTGTGTGGCAGTGGTGGAGAGTGGTGTGTGGCAGTGGTGGAGAGTGGTGTGTGACAGTGGTGGAGAGTGGTGTGTGACAGTGGTGGAGAGTGGTGTGTGGCAGTGGTGGAGAATGTTGAGGGACAGTGGTGGAGAGTGGTGTGTGGCAGTGGTGGGGAGTGGTGTGTGACAGTGGTGGAGAGTGGTGTGTGGCAGTGATGGAGAGTGGTGTGTGACAGTGGTGGAGAGTGGTGTGTGGCAGTGGTAGAGAGTGGTGTGTGGCAGTGGTGGAGAGTGGTGTGTGACAGTGGTAGAGAGTGGTGTGTGACAGTGGTGGAGAGTGGTGTGTGGCAGTGGTGGAGAGTGGTGTGTGACAGTGGTGGAGAGTGCTGTGTGACAGTGGTGGAGAGTTGTGTGTGGCAGTGGTGGAGAGTGGTGAGTGACAGCGGTGGAGAGTGGTGTGTGGCAGTGGTGGAGAGTGCTTTGTGACAGTGGTGGAGAGTGGTGTGTGACAGTGGTGGAGAGTGGTGTGTGACAGTGGTGGAGAGTGGTGTGTGGCAGTGGAGGAGAGTGGTGTGTGGCAGTGGTGGAGAGTGGTGTGTGGCAGTGGTGGACAGTGGTGTGTGGCAGTGGTGGGGAGTGGTGTGTGACAGTGGTGGAGAGTGGTGTGTGACAGTGGTGGAGAGTGGTGTGTGACAGTGGTGGAGAGTGGTGTGTGACAGTGGTGGAGAGTTGTGTGTGACAGTGGTGGAGAGTGGTGTGTGGCAGTGGTGTAGAGTGGTGTGTGGCAGTGGTGGAGAGTGGTGGAGAGTGGTGTGTGACAGTGCTGGAGAGTGGTGTGTGGCAGTGGTGGAGAGTGGTGTGTGACAGTGGTGGAGAGTGGTGTGTGACAGTGGTGGAGAGTGGTGTGTGACAGTGGTGGAGAGTGATGTGTGACAGTGGTGGAGAGTGGTGTGTGACAGTAGTGGAGAGTGGTGTGTGACAGTGGTGGAGAGTGGTGTGTGACAGTGGAGGAGAGTGGTGTTTGGCAGTGGTGGAGAGTGGTGTGTGGCAGTGGTGGGGAGTGGTGTGTGGCAGTGGTGGAGAGTGGAGAGTGGCAGTGGTGCGGAGTGGTGTGTGACAGTGGTGGAGAGTGGTGTGTGACAGTGGTGGAGAGTGGTGTGTGGCAGTGGTGGGGAGTGTTGTGGCAGTGGTGGAGAGTGGTGTGTGGCAGTGGTGGAGAGTGGTGAGTGGCAATGGTGGACAGTGGTGTGTGACAGTGGTGGAGAGTGGTGTGTGGCAGTGGAGGAGAGTGGTGTGTGGCAGTGGTGGAGAGTGGTGTGTGACAGTGGTGGAGAGTGGTGTGTGACAGTGGTGGGGAGTGGTGTGTGACAGTGGTGGAGAGTGATGTGTGACAGTGGTGGAGAGTGCTGTGTGACAGTGGTGGAGAGTGGTGTGTGACAGTGGTGGAGAGTGGTGTGTGACAGTGGTGGAGAGTGGTGTGTGGCAGTGGTGTAGAGTGGTGTGTGGCAGTGGTGGAGAGTGGTGGAGAGTGGTGTGTGACAGTGGTGGAGAGTGGTGTGTGGCAGTGGTGGAGAGTGATGTGTGACAGTGGTGGAGAGTGGTGTTTGGCAGTGGTGCAGAGTGGAGTGTGACAGTGGTGGAGAGTGCTGTGTGACAGTGGTGGAGAGTGGTGTGTGACAGTGGTGGAGAGTGGTGTGTGACAGTGATGGAGAGTGGTGTGTGACAGTGGTAGAGAGTGATGTGTGACAGTGGTGGAGAGTGGTGTTTGGAAGTGGTGCAGAGTGGAATGTGACAGTGGTGGAGAATGCTGTGTGACAGTGGTGGAGAGTGGTGTGTGACAGTGGTGGAGAGTGGTGAGTGGCAGTGGTAGAGAGTAGTGAGTGGCAGTTGTGAAGAGTGGTGAGTGGAAGTTGAAAAGAGTGTTGAGGGGCAGTGGTGGAGAGTGGTTTGTGACAGTGGTGGAGAGTGGTGAGTGGCAGTTGTGGATAGTGGTGAGTGGCAGTTGTGGAGAGTGGTGTTTACTAGTTGTGTTTTTGCGGGGGTTGAGCTTTGCTCTTTCGGCCCGCCTCTCAACTGTCAATCAACTGTTTACTAACTACTTTTTTTTTTTTTTTTTTTTTTCACACCACACACACACACACACCCCAGGAAGCAGCCCGTGACAGCTGACTAACTCCCAGGTACCTATTTACTGCTAGGTAACAGGGGCACTTAGGGTGAAAGAAACTTTTGCCCATTTGTTTCTGCCTCGTGCGGGAATCGAACCCGCGCCACAGAATTACGAGTCCTGCGCGCAATCCACCAGGCTACGAGGCCCCTCTATCCACCAGGCTACGAGGCCCCCTACGAGTGGTGGAGAGGGGTGTGTGACAGTGGTGGAGAGTGGTGTGTGACAGTGATGGAGAGTGGTGTAACATGGGTTAGGGTTCCTCTCTTTACTTCTTCCTTCTTTCTTTGCCCTCTACCCGTATTCTTACTTTTTATTCTCTACCAAGGGACTCCAAAACTTTTACCAAAGCCGACTCCACACCACGTGGTCCTAAGACGATTGACCGACTTAGGATTCTACAACCAGTATGGCGTGACCTAGGCCTTGAGCAAAACCCTAGAGTCGCCTCTACGCTGCCACCACCAGACCAGGAACACAGAGCAATGATTGAGGTCTGGATCGATCACGCTAATTAATCAACCTTGGGGCTTGATCCCCACTATAAACGATGACCTTGAGTGTGGAATAAATTACACGGTAATGATAATTCCGATTCGATGTTAGAATCGGCGCCCAGTCCAACTCTGCCTCGTGTGGACCACGTGACCAGGACAAGTGTACACATAAAACACATGGAAACAATAAAAATGCAAATTCTTAACTTAATTAATTTATTAAAAGAAAACTAAAACAAAAATCTAAATATGTTCACTCCCTGTCACTTTAACACTCCCTACTTGACCTGAATGGCAAATGAGACTATTTCTATACATAACCATAGCAACTATACCTCTATGTTTTACCAGCTAAGGATGTTGGGCTGGTCTTGGGGAGAGGTAAGATGTTTGACCTCTCCCAGCTGCTCGGCAGATCACACTGATCTCTTCCTTGTCTGGTCTACCCCAGACAAGAACATTGTAACCTTCCGCCTAGTCAAAGTTTCACCAAGTTACTAGCAAGGTTTAAGTTATAACACTTAACCTCTGTTGTACTTAATTGATCCAGACTGGTTGAATTATTTTACTGAAATTAAATTACACAAACATCTAACGGCAGAGCTGTTCCCGATCCCCCAAAAATGGATAATTGAACTTTGAGAAATAGTAGACCTGTCAACCCTGCTGACCTATGACCGCCGGTCACTCCGCCTTACAAGTTAGATCTGATTCGTGGCGTCACTGATGGTGACTTAAACTCAATAATTAGAATACCCTTGATATTGTATCCAGTACTATTATACAATACAATATTAATGCAAAATGAATAAAGGCTAATTTCTCTAAATTACTGAATACTATAGGATGGTTCATTATACGCAGCTATGAACAAAGCGTCGGTTATTTCCACAGCGAATTCCCCTGGGGTCAGGTCACCATGCGGGCTCAGCTTCCCATTCTCTTTTGTCGATAAACCACTCTGGATAATTCTTACAACAGCCTAGTTTGTTACAACCCCCCCGCACAAGCACTTAGTAAACCTTGTTAATTTGTTAAAAATCACGAGGTTTAGTATCCAAACCCACAATTCAACTCATGCCACAAACAAAAGCTAACCTAACTAATACAATTTTACAAATAATAGTCCATCATAATAAACATGTTCATATTTTTCTCAGCTGTCAACTGACAGCAATCCTCAAACATCAGGAAACATACATCCTATCCTTACTGACATAGCTAAATAACATGTCCCTACTCTACCATCAAAGACTAGCTATTAAACTCTCTTGGCTCTTCACTAGCCAAGTCCATGTGTCCTCTAGAGCCGGCCACACCGTGCTCAAACAAACATTGAAGTTATAACTTCAGACTGAACTTTCAGTCATCCGGGAGCGTACTACGGAACTATCAGGTACACATCCGTGTACTAACCACTCCCCATCAATGTCAACCTTGACATGTTAAGGAACACACCTAATGTTTATTACATGTATCTAAAAATATATAAAAAAAATCCTATACTATATCACAGGTTTCAGCTGACTGTACAGCCAAGTGTTCTCACTCACTAGAAGTGTCAATGTTTATATTGGTCCGCCTCTCCTGTGTTCAAACATTCTGCAAAAAATAGCACAACATAATTTTCCATAACCGTTTGTTCTGGGCTGAGACAATTACACAGGAGCTTCGATTTTGATTACTGACCAATTTATAGAGTAAAATTCATATATTATACCAGAATTATTTTAAATCTGTTTTTCAACATTTATAAAGTATTGATTCTAAATCTGTTTTTCAACCTTTAAACAAAAGTGTCCAGATGTTCTTTACACAGATGTTCAGAGCCACTTTGTTGTTTGTATCAATTGTTCATATTGAGTAATCGAAAAAAAAATCGATGCTGCTGGATGCTGAATGTAGTCGCTGACGATGACGGTGTCGATCTTGCTTCTCCCCGTGTGTAGACATCAATACCTGGTCCTCTTGTACTCCCATCCGGTACTCCTGAATGACGACAGAGTGTAGTAGAGCTGAGTGCCAAGTGACAGCTGTAGAATACTGTTACTTAGGCCATTAATCTTGCTCTCGACAGTCCACACGCCTTCATATCAATCACAGTTCACACGGCAGTCTTGATGTTAAACTTGACGGCGCAGATGACCACAGCAGAGCAGGACCAGATGTACCAACGGTGTCTCTTAGCAGGAGTGACGTTAGAGGGTCGTAGAGGCGGGTTGCTTGTTTGCAGAACAGGTGAATCTCGTCTTCCATCATTGCTCACGTCATCTCAGGCGTTTCTTGATGTCACCAGGTTACTAGGCCGTAAACACCAACTGTGTATACCCTCGTACCGCCGACTTTAGGCCAAAGGAAACAATTTTGCGACCTTCTATTGGCGAGTCCCGGTACTCTGTAGGGAAACCGTGCCTTCCACCTGTGACCGCCTTACTTCTGCTTTCTTGTTACTTCAGATGACGTAATCATTAATCTTCCGGCGAAATTCTTGAGTACTGCTACGTGCTTTCCATTTCTTGACCTCTCCTCCAACACTGCTGGAATGGCTGCAGTCTTGATGACGCAGCAGGTGGGTAGTGGTGATCTCGAGACAGCTACCCCGGCGTTGTATGGCACCTCCGGTGACTGCTATAATGTGGACAGCTCGCTGGCCCTGACAACCTCGTTAGTGACGTGAGGCGTCGGCCGGGTGACTCTTGGACAGTCACTCATCTCCAAAGTAACTGATGTATGGGTTACTGGGTCTGGTGGGGGGAGGGCTTTGTGTAACGTGCCTCCCCCCTCGGTCTTTACAGACAAGGGTTCACGTGTGGCTGGAACAACTGGGTCGGTGTACCAATCAGACCTGGGAACAGACAGACACAACACAGCGGAAGCATAGACATACTCTGGGTTTGGTGGAGGTGGAACCCCAGAGCACGGTAAAAGTTGCTACCTGAGTCAAGTATAGACATAGTACATCTCATTGCCTTTACAGGAAAATCTAATGAATACTAAATTATACTAACCAAGGAAGTTACTTTACTGTACAGCGCGAGATCTCGTCACCATAGGGTGGCGAGACTGCACCTGACTACTGATGAGCGATGACAGAGGGTCATCCTCATCTTCTGACTCGTCGGTGAAGCCATGAGTCAGCACTGCTGAGTCAGGAACTAGACCCGCTGAAGGCAGTTCTAATTCCTCTCTAGCATGATAATGTTTCAATTTATTCACGTGAATTGTCCTTTCCACCTGGTCCTCGAACACTCCTTTTATAACAAGATTAACCGGCCCCGTCCTTTTAATTACTCTATAGGGTCCTCGCCACCTCGGAGCTAGCTTCCTGCTCTGATTGGCGGGCGCAGCCTCATTCACTCTCAATACGAGGCTTCCTTCCTTCAACTCAAGAGGGCGCACTTTCTTGTCATAAAAATGAGCATACCGAGTCCGTGCCTTCTTGGACGCTTCAGCTGCAATATTCCATGCATTTCTCATTTTACCAAGGACCTCTGAAGGATAGTCCTCCCCGTATGCAACATTATGTCTGTTAAGCAGACCTGAGGGGAAATTGCATGAATTACCAGTAAACAAATGAAGTGGTTGGGTGTTAATTGATTGGTGGATGGCAGTATTCAAGGCGAACTGAACATAGGGTAGGTGTTCATCCCAGGTGTTTGCATCATGTTCAGCAAGGATTGCAAGCATATCCTTGACTGAACGATTAGTCCGTTCCGTCATTCCGTTTGCTTGTGGGTGGTAGGCTGTTGTAAAAGCCGAAGTTGTCTCTAAAATCTTACAAACTTCTCTAAATATATTCCCATTGAATTCTTGACCCCGGTCAGAGACCAAAACTTTAGGAGGTCCGAATACAGTAACGAACCTACGCAAGAACGCATCTGCAACCGTACGAGAATCCTTCTGAGGTAATGCAACTAGTGTAGTGTATCTAGACAGATGGTCAACTAGTACCAACACATATCTGTTACCTGAATGACTGTGGTGTAAATCAATCAGATCGGCCCCCACACGATCTAACGGTTCACGAATTTCAGGAAATTCCTGAAGTGGGGCTTGTACCTTAAGGGTGCCTTTCCTCCTCTGGCAATGAGGGCACGACTTCACGAAATTGATTACCTCAGAAAGTAATCCTGGAAAATAAAATAGAGACTTTGCTTTTAAGTGCGTTTTAATGATCCCTGGATGCCCTGCAATTTTTGAAGCATGCGCAAGCTTTAACGCTGATGACCGCAACGCGTCCGGAATAACTAGCTGAAATACTGCCCTATCATTCTGGCTATTAACATAATACAGGACGCCCTGTTTCATCTCAAAATCATGAATAGGTAAATTCTTTTTCTTTTCCGGGTATTTTCCTCCCTCTAAATACTCAATAATTTCTTTCCATCTAGGCTCGCTCATCTGGTATTCTCTCATTTTATCTGATGGAATGGTTTCAATGTTTTCATTAATTTGAACTGCCGCTATATTTCTACTTAGCGTATCTGGCACAACATGTGCTGGACCAGGCTTGTACAAGATCTGGAACGAGTGGGCCGAAAGTTCGTGAGACCAGCGTGACATTCGTGGGCATTTCGTTCGCTTTTTAAATATGTATGTTAATGCTCGATGGTCTGTGTAGATTACAAAATGCCGCTGAAATAGGTAAGGCTCGAAATACCTAACTGATTCTACTACTGCCAGTGCCTCCCGATCCGTAGCTGAATAACGAACTTCAGGTCCTTTGACCTTCCTACTGAAATAGGCTACTGGATGGGGTAAATTATCTGCGTCTCGCTGAATTAAGCACCCGCCAATAGCAATACCGCTGGCGTCAGTGTGCACTTCCCACTCTTTCTCAAAATCAGGAATACCCAGCAAACACAAATCATCTACACAACGTTCGCCTATCTCTTCCCATAGGTGTGGGAATGATTTGCATTGAGAATGGTGCAGGAGAGCCTTTGAGAAACTTTTACTCAAAAAATCCAAACACAAAGGTTTAATTATAAATTGTTTTTCTACAATTATTTTCTTCCAAATGTAAAACAAATAGTTTTTACATGTTTAAATATAAAATTTATAGTGTTTTTTTGTAAAATTCATTAATAAATTGTGAATGATATATATTGGCTGAGTGAAACCTTTAAAATCCATTTAGTTATAATATGAACAGAAAAAAATAGTTTTCCAAATTTTCTAAAAATCGCTCTTTTTAACACAATTTGACTCCTTATGCATTCCACTAAACACTGTTTAAATATATAATTTATGTATTATTCCATAAGATAATTTATATAAATTATAAAAGTTGCTGGAAAGTGGTGAGAAAGAATCTGAAAACGTTTTGTTGTCTTATATTGGCGTGTTCTTATTAACTAGAGTGAGTAAGAGTGAGCGAGAGTGGGTAAGAGTGAGTAAGAGTGACTGAAGGTGAGTGAGAGTGCCAGAGAGTGTGTAAGTGTGAGTAAGAGTGCGTATAAGTAGGAGTGACTGAGAGTGAGTAAGAGTGACAGAGTGAGAGTAAGGGTGACAGAATGAGTAAGAGTGAGAGTAAAGTGATTGAGAGTAAGGGTGAGTATGAGAGTAAGAGTGATTGAGAGTAAGAGTGATTGAGAGTTAGTGAGAGTAAGAGTGATTGAGAGTAAGAGTGATTGAGAGTAAGAGTGATTGAGAGTAAAAGTGATTGGGAGTAAGAGTGATTGAGAGTAAGAGTGATTGGGAGTAAGAGTGATTGGGAGTAGGAGTTAGAGTGAGAGTAGGAGTAAGAATGAGAATAAGAGTGATTGAGAGTAAGAGTGAGTAAGAGTAAGAATGAGAGTAAGAGTGATTGAGAGTAAGAGTGATTGAGAGTAAGAGTGATTGAGAGTAAGAGTGATTGAGAGTAAGAGTGATTGAGAGTAAGAGTGATTGAGAGTAAGAGTGATTTGGAGTAAGAGTAAGAGTGAGAGTAAGAGTAAGAATGAGAATAAGAGTGATTGAGAGTAGGAGTGATTGGGAGTAAGAGTAAGAGTAAGAATAAGAGTAGGAGTGATTGAGAGTAGGAGTGATTGAGAGTAGGAGTGATTGGGAGTAGGAGTGATTGGGAGTAAGAGTGATTGAGAGTAAGAGTGATTGAGAGTAAGAGTGATTGGGAGTAAGAGTGATTGGGAGTAAGAGTAAGAGTGAGAGTAAGAATGAGAATAAGAGTGATTGAGAGTAAGAGTGATTGGGAGTAAGAGTAAGAGTAAGAATGAGAGTAGGAGTGATTGAGAGTAGGAGTGATTGGGAGTAGGAGTGATTGGGAGTAAGAGTGATTGAGAGTAAGAGTAATTGAGAGTAAGAGTATGAGAGTAAGAGTGAGAGAGTGAGTATGAATGGGTAAGGGTGACTGAGAGTGAGTAAGAACGACAGAGTAAGAGTGACAGAGAGTAAGAGTGACAGAGAGTAAGAGTGACAGAGAGTAAGAGTGACAGAGAGTAAGAGTGACAGAGTAAGTGTGAGAGTAAGAGTGACAGAGAGTAAGAGTGACAGAGAGTAAGAGTGACAGAGAGTAAGAGTGACAGAGAGTAAGAGTGACAGAGAGTAAGAGTGACAGAGAGTAAGAGCGACAGTAAGAGTGAGTATGAGAGTAAGGATGACTGAGAGTAAGAGTGAGTAATAGTGCGTAAGAGTGATTGAGAGTAAGAGTGAGTAATAGTGTGTAAGAGTGATTGAGAGTAAGAGTGAGTAATAGTGCGTAAGAGTGATTGAGAGTGAGAGTGATTATGAGAGAGTTAAGAGTGTGAGGTGTGAGAGTGTAGCAGGCCAGGGAGGCAGGATATGTGGTCACAGGCGAGGCCTAGGCCTCGTGATCTCTAATGTTGGTTTTTATATATATGTTGGATTTTTTGTCCTGTTTCAAATTATAATTATTTAGCAGGAATGTAATAAGATATTGCACAGTATTAATGTGACAATAATATATGCATTATTTCCTTGATAATCAAACTTGTTGTTCAAAGATAATATACAATCTTTGAAGGAAACATTTTGAGAGCGCGAGCTGGCAACACTGTTCTGGTGGTGAGTCACATGGTTAGTTGTGCTCAGACCTTCAGAGGTGAAGGGTGTGTCCCAGCTGGCCGCCACCAGCCGCCACCCGCCACCCACCACCAGCCGCCACCCACCACCAGCCGCCACCCGCCACCACCCACCACCAGCCGCCACCTGCCACCACCCACCACCAGCCGCCACCCGCCGCCACCCACCACCAGCCGCCACCCACCACCAGCCGCCACCCGCCACCACCCACAACCCACCACCAGCCGCCACCTGCCACCACCCACCACCAGCCGCCACCACCCACCACCAGCCGCCACCCGCCACCACCCACCGCCACCCACCACCGCCACTCACCACCCGCCGCCACCACCCACCACCAGCCGCCACCCACCACCAGCCGCCACCCGCCACCAGCCACCGCCACCCGCCGCCACCACCCACCACCACCCGCCGCCACCACCCACCACCAGCCGCCACCCACCACCAGCCGCCACCCGCCACCAGCCGCCACCCGCCACCAGCCGCCACCCGCCACCACCCACCACCACCCACCACCACCAGCCACCGCCACCCACCACCGCCACTCACCACCCACCACCAGCCGCCACCCGCCACCACCCACCGCCACCCACCACCGCCACCCGCCGCCACCACCCACCACCACCAGCCGCCGCCGCCACCACCACCCACCACCGCCGCCACCACCCATCACCGCCGCCGCCACCACCACCCACCACCACCGCCGCCACCACCCATCACCGCCGCCGCCGCCACCACCCACCACAGCCGCCACCACCACCCACCACCACCACCACCACCCACCACCGCCGCCGCCACCACCAGCCGCCACAAGCCGCCACCACCACCAGCCGCCATCACCGCCACCACCACCAGCCGCCACCACCACCAGCCGCCACCAGCTGCCACCACCACCAGCCGCCACCAGCTGCCACCACCACCAGCCGCCATCACCGCCACCAGCTGCCACCACCACCAGCTGCCACCACCGCCACCACCACCTGACACCAGCCGCCACCACCGCCCGCTATCAGCCGTCACCGCCCGTTGCCACAGTCGCCACCGCAAGCCGCCACCGCCAGCCGCCACCAGCCCCCCCACCGCCGATCGTCACCACCCATCACAGCCTCCGCCGCCCGCCACCGCCCGCCACCGCCCGCCACCACTCACCACAGCCGCCACCACCCACCACCCGCCGCCACCACCCACCACCACCAGCCGCCGCCGCCACCCACCACCCGCCGCCACCACCCATCACCACCAGCCGCCGCCGCCACCACCACCCACCACCACCGCCGCCACCACCCACCACCACCAGCCGCCGCCGCCACCACCGCCGCCACCACCACCCACCACCACCGCCGCCACCACCCACCACCGCCAGCCGCCACCACTCATCACAGACGCCGCCACCCGCCACCGCCCGCCACCACCGCCAGACACAGCCGCCAGTGTCCGCCCGCCACCACCCACCACAGCCGCCACCACCCACCACCCGCCGCCACCACCCACCACCACCAGCCGCCGCCGCCACCCACCACCCGCCGCCACCACCCACCACCACCAGCCGCCGCCGCCACCACCACCCACCACCATCGCCGCCACCACCCACCACCACCAGCCGCCGAATGCCACCACCGCCGCCACCACCACCCACCACCACCGCCGCCACCACCCACCACCGCCAGCCGCCACCACTCATCACAGACGCCGCCACCCGCCACCGCCAGACACAGCCGCCAGTGTCCGCCACCGCCGCCACTGTCCGCCACCGCCGCCACTGTCCGCCACCGCCGCCACTGTCCGCCACCGCCGCCACTGTCCGCCACTGTCCGCCACCGCCACCACTGTCTGCCACCACTGTCCGCCCGCCGCCACCACTGTCCGCCCGCCGCCACCACTGTACCGCCCGCCGCCACCACTGTCCGCCCGCCGCCACCACTGTCCGCCCGCCGCCTCTACTGTCCGCCCGCCGCCTCCACTGTCCGCCCGCCGCCTCCACTGTCCGCCCGCCGCCTCCACTGTCCGCCCGCCGCCGCCACTGTCCGCCCGCCGCCGCCACTGTCCGCCCGCCGCCACTGTCCACCACCGCCGCCAAAGCCGCCACGGTCCGCCCGCCGCCACTATCCGCCACAGCCGCCACTGTCCGCCCGCCGCCACTGTCCGCCGGCCGCCACTGTCCGCCCGCCGCCACTATCCGCCACCGCCGCCACTGTCCTCCCGCCGCCACTGTCCGCCCGCCGCCACTGTCCGCCCGCCGCCGCCCTGTCCTCCCGCCGCCACTCTCCGCCCGCCGCCACTATCCGCCACCGCCGCCACTGTCCGCCCGCCGCCACTGTCCGCCTGCCGCCACTATCCGCCACCGCCGCCACTGTCCGCCCGACGCCACTGTCCGCCCGCCGCCACTATCCGCCACCGCCGCCACTGTCCGCCCGCCGCCACTGTCCGCCCGCTGCCACTATCCGCCACCGCCACCACTGTCCGCCACCGCCACCACTGTCTGCCACCGCCGCCACTGTCCTCCCGCCGCCACTGTCCGCCCGCCGCCACTGTCCGCCCGCCGCCGCCCTGTCCGCCCGCCGCCACTGTCCGCCCGCCGCCACTGTCCGCCCGCCGCCACCACTGTCCGCCCGCCGCCACCACTGTCCGCCCGCCGCCTCCACTGTCCGCCCGCCGCCACCACTGTCCGCCCGCCGCCACCACTGTCCGCCCTGCCGCCGTCACTGTTCGCCCGCCGCCGCCACTGTCAGCCCGCCGCCGCCACTGTCAGCCCGCCGCCACCACTGTCCGCCCGCCGCCGCCACTGTCCGCCCGCCGCCGCCACTGTCCGCCCGCCGCCGCCACTGTCCGCCCGCCGCCGCCACTGTCCGCCCGCCGCCGCCACTGTCCGCCCGCCGCCACTGTCCACCACCGCCGCAAAAGCCGCCACGGTCCGCCCGCCGCCACTGTTCGCCCGCCGCCGCCACTGTCAGCCCGCCGCCACCACTGTCCGCCCGCCGCCTCCACTGTCCGCCCGCCGCCACCACTGTCCGCCCGCCGCCACCACTGTCCGCCCGCCGCCGCCACTGTTCGCCCGCCGCCGCCACTGTCAGCCCGCCGCCGCCACTGTCCGCCCGCCGCCGCCACTGTCCGCCCGCCGCCGCCACTGTCCGCCCGCCGCCGCCACTGTCCGCCGCCGCCACTGTCCGCCGCCGCCACTGTCCGCCCGCCGCCACTGTCCACCACCGCCGCAAAAGCCGCCACGGTCCGCCCGTCGCCACTATCCGCCACAGCCGCCACTGTCCGCCCGCCGCCACTGTCCGCCCGCCGCCACTATCCGCCACCGCCGCCACTGTCCGCCCACCGCCACTGTCCGCCCGCCGCCGCCACTGTCCGCCCGCCGCCACTGTCAGCCCGCCTCCACTATCCGCCACCGCCGCCAATGTCCGCCACAGCCGCCACTCTCCGCCGTACAGCCTCCCCTCTCTCCGTTAGTAAATAATTATAATTGTTAGTAAATAATAAAAGAAATATAAATTATTAGATTTTTTTTACCCTTAAATTGGTTTTAATATTTAAATTGAAAATAATAATATAATATAAAATATAATAAAAATAATATAATATAAAATATAATAAAAATAATATAATATAAAATATAATTTAATTTCAAGAAATTTAACTTTAAACACAAAGATGTGAAAAGGGTTCAGATTATTGGCTCAAACCTTTCATAAGAGATTCATATTGGTATATGAATGGATTATGAATGACTCATGTTAGGAGTGTAAAGTTGCCACAACATCTCAAATTAGTGTTAGATACATATGTCTCGGTTATAAGTTTTGGAAACCTATTTAAGTCCACACACAATATCGTATCTGATACGATAAAACAAACGTTTCCAATACTTTCAAATACTTTCCAGATATGTTGTGGCAACCTAAAATTGTTTGCTGGGTAGCCAATACCGGTGTCGTGATTAGTTGGTCTTTCAGTTTGCGATAGGCCTCGTCATGTTCTGATTTCCACACAAACTTCGCATTTTTCTTTGTCAGATCAGTCAGGGGTGCTGAAATGCCAGCGAAACCTTCAATGTGACGACGAAAATATCCGGCCGCCCCCAAAAACCTACGCACGTCCTTTGCTGTCCTTGGAGTAGGCATGTCAGCAATGGCGCGGCAAAAATCTGGGTCAGGTCGGATACCGTCTGGGCACACCTGGAACCCCAGAAATTTGAATTTCTGAGCCGCCAGGGTGCACTTCTGAACATTCAGCCTGAAACCTGCCTGATCTAACAACTTCAAAGTCTCAGTCAAGTCCTGCAGGTGTTCCTCAAACGTCCTGGAATATATCACAACATCATCCAGGTACGCTAAAGAATGCCTACCCAGTACCGGACTAAGGATAAAGTTGATGGCCCTCTGAAACGACGAAGGCGCTGTCTTCAAACCAAACGGCATCCTACGGAATTGATAAGTGTGCCTACCATCCGAGAATGCTGTTTTTTCCCTATCTTGTTCTGCCACCGGAATCGCCCAATACGCCGATTTTGCGTCAAGAGTTGAGAAATACTTAGCAGCACCAAATTGATCTATTATCTCCTGTATTCGGGGCAACGGATACACATCACCCTTAGTTAATTCGTTCACCTTCCGGTAGTCAACACAGAAACGATAACTACCGTCCGGTTTCCGAACTAGCACAACAGGAGAGAGCCATGGTGACGTACTAGGCTCTATCACGCCCTGTCTCAACATTTTCTGGCACTCCTCCCTGATAATGTTCTTTGCCTGTTCCGGCAACCTCCACTGTCTCGTGTACACAGGCAAATGGTCACCAGTTGGAATGGTGTGCTCGATCTTATCAAGGAGACCAATCTGGTCATCCTCTGTCGCAAACAATTTCGGGAATTTTCGTAAAACTCCTCTCAGTGCCTTCCTATCTGCCTGTGCAACATGTTGCAAATCAAGTGCTGAAATTAATTTTTCCACTTCCTCTACATTCTGTGCAACATTTCTCGTTTCGTATTGTACTTTGGATGGAGTTTTAGTGTTCAACATATTCAGTGCACTACATTGTGCAGTGACGGCTGGCGTCTCAGCTGACTCATGGTGAAAGATTGCTGTGTCCTCCACCATGGTTCCCTGAGATACCCTATCACCTGCCCTGAAGCGAAAAGTCTTATGTGAAAGATTGACAACTGGAATGAGTGCACCTTTATCGAGCACTACAACTAAGTGATGAGGAATTAATAAACTATCACATCTCCCAGCCACCTGAAGGGTGGTACCTGGTTGTATGTGACGTCCCACGGCTACTTTAATAAATTTAACAGAATGTGGTGGGCAACTCTGTTTGGTCAATGCATGCAATGCGCATGACCTCTTAACTGTGTCTGGAAGAGACTTAAAAATCAATTTTGGATAGTGTGCATTATATTTCAGCTTCCTCTTAATTGAAGCTACAACTGGGGGATGGTCGATCATCTCCACTGGGTAGGAAGTCTGTCCCAACTGCAACCTGCAGTTCCTAGCCCCTTTTTGAGCAGACAAGGAATAATCAAATCGCGACAGAAAATCAGTTCCCATTAAAATGTGACCAGGAAAATCAAGGTTCTCTACGATCGTACATGTGTGAGGCTGCAATTCCCCATCAATCTCAAAATTAACTGTACCTTGACCTACGATCTCAATCTTTTCCCCATTGACTGCTGTTAATGTCTTTGCGCAACGTTGAAGACGTGCATACTGTCACGTGGGGGTGGGCGGTCCGGGGCTCTGCTAACACTCGGCTGCTAGGGGCTCAAAGGGCCCAAATACTCAGCCCCTCCGACTCCCTGGATTCACCGGAGTCTCCTTGGTCACACAAGATAGGACCAACAATGCCCACCTCCGCAGGTCTTTGCTTCCACCACAAAGGGGTGCCACTGATTCACCCTGGAAGCCCTTCAGTCAACCACGGGGAAACTGCTGTTAACAGTTCCGGCCTAGACCCGTGGGGGAGTGAAGGAAGACTCAGGCTTACCTATAACCATAACCTCCCTGAGTCTTGCCTGCCAGACAAAAAAAAGGTTGCAGGAACTCCTTTCCCTGCCTGTCTTCTCTATCTTCCTCTTAGCAAGGTCGCCAGCTGGGTTATTATATCTGCACCCCAGCAATGCAGTTCAGTGGGTGTATCATATATCGTTTGTAGCCAGAAATGTATGCTCATAGAGAAATATCACAAATGGAGGCACACTCAAACACAGTAATAAAATGTGTGGATTTACTGACGCAAATTACATGAACACACACACACAATCACAAGTAATACATGAATATGGAATATGGATGATGAGTCTGGAGATCGTCAGCCTCTTCTTCCACGACCTCCAACTCTCCTTCAACTGGGCAGGAAGACAGGAGTCTCACACTCTCACAGGAGGGCCTCTTCACCACGTCGGCACCTCTTCTTCACTGTCCTGCCATCCGTACTCACTGTCCTCTCTGACAGTCCTGGACACAAGCTGCTTTGCAGCCTATTCTACTATTAAAGTAATAAAGTCTTGCTGCCACATACACAAGTAAATATTGTGGCCTAACTAGCCTACTCATACAAGGGGTAATGGGAGGGAAAAATGATCTACCTTACACTCCTGGCTCACGACGCCTGTCCCTCGATGGTGTGAGGTTCCCACGCTTCCTTGGGTCGATCCTCGACGATCCAGGGCGTTCCACAGGTCCTCAGGTGTCGTGAAGCCTCTGCGTCGTCGCCGTTCCAATCCCTGATATTCAGCTGCCCCAATCCTGGTTCATCGATGGGCGCTGAGCTAATCACTATTTTTTCCCACACTCGCCTCTCCCACAGGGCGTCGCTCCTTGTCCTAGGCACGGTGTCGTCCTTCCAAGATTCTCAGTGGATGTGACCCCAGTCACAGCTAGCTTGCTCGCCCACCTTCCAGACCTCAACGTCCAGCCAGCGGCGCCGCCCAGCGTCGTCGCCGACTATTTTCCAAGTTTGGGCACTTCTCTGCTCACTGAACTTGGTTCCTCTTTTGCTTCCCAGAAGCGCAGGGTCTCCAATAACGGTGGTAGGCTGCGCAGGCCAGCTCAATCCACTGAACAAGGCTTGCAGAGCCTCCAATCTTTGAGAGCAGACCGAGGCGCGTCCTGTCGCTTCCACGGTCAGTACAACTCTCACGTTGGCGCCGCCCGGGGCACTCGGTGACGTCATGGCGGGCCCTGATTTGTCGCCCGCGACCTACGTCGGCCAATCCGCAATCGGCATAGTGTCCCTTCCACAAGGTCATATCTGCCGTAGGGGATACTGTTTCATTTTATAACAGGGCGCCAATTTTCCTTTATTTACAACTTATAATATAACTTCTTTCCCTTAACTGGCAGCCGGACTGGTCGCCACATATACCATTAGACTCCCTAAACCTCAGAGAATCAGTAGGGAGAGCTGATATGACTCTTTAAGCCGGCAAACGAAAGAAATAGGAGAGGGCACCGTAACATACCCCTCCCCTTAAAATAAGAGTCATATCGGAAGAGCATCACTCAAGAGGGCAATCTATACTCTTGCTCCCTCCGTTCCTGAAGTGTCACTCCTCCAGTTGGCGATGTGGCTCGTTCCACCTTGCCAGTCACTTGCCTCACTGTATCTCCACCTCGCATAGGAACGGGTGTGATGGGTGTTCCCTGAACACCTACAAGAAATCCTCTCTCCGTGGCTACGAGTGTACTCCCACGGCTCGTTACCACTGTACGATTCAGTGCATGCAGCGCCTCCACCGCGTCGTGCACTCCGAGATAGTCTTGCATTTCCATTGCGTCCTACAGGTACTCCATGTTTCCTCTCATGATCTCCTCTTCGCCAACCTTCTCTCTTCTCGGTTCCTCTTCTCCCGTAGGTGCGTTGTCTCCTCACAGTGGCACTTGTAACCTGTACTCCATCCAGCAGCTTCCTCTCTTCCACACTAGGCTTTTGCGATGGCCCAATGCCCCTCTGGTTAGGCTGGCGCCTACCCTGGGTGTACCTATTCCCTGCTTTCTTCGTATTGCCTTTCCTATACCACTCGCTCCTTCGTTCCCGACGAACATCTTCACTCCTCCATGAGATTCTCTTCCCTGCAGACGTCTTCTTCGGTTCGTGGTTGGGCTCATCCAACTCCCTGTGGCTCACCTCACTACGGTGGTTCATCTTGCACCTACCACTATTCATCTGGCCGGCATAGGGTGCACTGCGTCGTGGCTCCTCCACTCTGCCCCTCACTGCCGTTCGCTCATCCACTGAGCTTACTTTATTCACGTTTCTGTATGGAGGGAGTGCGGTCTGCAGCCTCTTCACCGCCCCAGGCGTTTGTACAGCTGCTCCTCGCCACTCCTCCACACGCATCATCAGGCTTAGTCGGAGGGCTTCGTCGGGGTTTTCCACTACCTCCGACGACCTCTCTGCACTCTCGCCCTCGTTGTCGTCGTCTCTGGCGACGTTTCCCCTGGCGAAGTCGACTTCCTCTCTATCATCTGGAACGACCGATACCTCACCCGGCAGGGTTGTACCGCTGCTTGCAACATAAGCACTCCTGGCCCAATCGGGTTGTATCCTGCCTCCTCCGAGGTCATTACCCAGCACCATCTGCACATGCTCTAGGGGTAACTTAGGGGCTACAGCTACTATAGCTTTCTCGACTCCGCAGTCGGCAATCAGCTGTACTTCGTGAAGTGGCAACCTGTATTCCTCCCCCACACTGCGTATCCTCACCACTCCCACAGGTGAATCATTAAATTCCTTGGGGAGAATACTCCTGGTCACCATACTTATGTCAGCACCCGTATCTCGAAGCACGGCAACCTCCACTGGGTCTGACTTTCCAAACTTCACGTTGGCCCCGAAAACGAAGGGATGTTCACCCAACTTCATTTCCCAACCATTCACGTTGGGTCCACTATAATATGGGGTGTGAACAAACACTCTCTCCTCTTCCAACATTAATCCTACATTCCTTTGGTGCTCCTCACACTCGCGGGCATAATGTCCTCTCACGCCACAGTTGTAGCATCGGCTGCCTCCCCTGGGCGGCCACTCGCTAGTCACTCTGGCGGTACCACTTGCAGACGTCCCCTGTGTCCTCCTTGGACTCCTTGTCGTCGTATCCGGGACTGCAGCACTTGCTCCCGAGTTAGGTCCACTGCTCACCGCTTGGGGCTTCCTCCCCGCGTCTCTTGAGCTCTTGAACCACGTTACTTCATCGGGCACACTACTCTTGGGAGAGTCCCCACCCGTCCTCGCTCCTCCTGAACTCCTAAGGTTCCCTCCCGATCTGGGGTAAGGCGAGTGTCTGGGCGGCCCCTCCCTCCTGATATGTAGTGCCTCCTCCAGCATGTCGGCTCGGTCCGCTGCAGCCTTCAGGTCCTTAATACCTGCTTCTCTCACCCTTACTCGCAACTCAGGATGGAGCACCGACATGAACTTCTCCATCACTATCAGTCGTTTAACATCATCCACCGACTCCGCTTCCTCCGCCTTCAACCATCGTAGGAATTTCCGTTCCATATCCCTGGCGGTCTCGGCGTAAGTCTTTCCCGACGCTCTTGTACACTCTCTGAACCGCTTCCGGTACATCTCCGGAGTCAGCCGGAACGAGTGGAGAACCGCATTCTTAATCGCGTCATAACTAGTACACTCCTCTAGGTCCAGCATGTTATAGGCTTCCCGGGCCTCTCCAGTCAACCTGCCCTGGACCAGAGCAGCCCAATCATCTTCCGGCCACTCCTTCAGAGTCGCTATCCGTTCAAAGTGTTCGAAGAACGCCTCAGCTTCTTGTGGTTCGAACGTAGGTAAGTCACGTTCCCTTACCTTGAGGTCATCCCGCCGTGCAGGTAGTGAGGGCAGACCACGTTCAACGCGACGCAATTCGACTTCTTTCTTTGCCTTTATCTCCTCCAGTCGCAGTTGTCTCTCTCCTTCTTCTCGCTGCAGCCGAGCTTCTCGCTCCTCTCGCTGCAGCTGCAGCCGTGCTTCTCGCTCACCTCGCTGCAGCTCAGCTGCACGTTCCTCTCGCTGCAGCTGCAGCCGTGCTTCTCGCTCACCTCGCTGCAGCTCAGCTGCACGTTCCTCTCGCTGCATTTGCGCTTCTCTTTCCTCTCGTCGCAGCTGGGCTTCCAGTTGCATCTTCATTATTTCCAGTTGCAGGCTCCTCTTACTACAGCTGGACCTTCCACTGCTCCCATGTTCACTGTGAATTCTCTCCACACTGGTAGGCGCTTGGGGTGGCCCTAGTCGGGACGGTTCACCTTGCGACGGCTCTCCTCGGGACGGCTCCTCTTGAGATGGCTCCTCTCCCGTCGCTTCCTCTCGAGCTGTGAGCTGTGCCATGATCTCTATCCTTCGCTCCGCTACCTTAGTCGTCCTCAACCTGATCCCAAAGTGGTTTGCCACTTGTTGGAGCTGGGCCTTGGTGCACTCTTCCAAAATTCCCTCGTCCCTTGTGTCAATAAATTTCTTTACTTTGTCTTCCTCCATCTCTATATCATTGAGCATACACGACAGCACAGACAAGTTAGTAGGCACTAATTTCACCGTTTCAGTCCCTTAGCTGGTTGAGTAACAGTACCACCGAATTCACTGGCCACACTGTATTAGTACCCTGGCAACACTTGTCTTGCAATTTGGTCCACACTGTAGCTTGATCCACGCTTCCTGGCGAAGTTCCCAGTTCTTGGCTACCGGGGTTCGAATCCTGGCAAGGTCGCCAGTTCTCTTGTCACGTGGGGGTGGGCGGTCCGGGGCTCTGCTAACACTCGGCTGCTAGGGGCTCAAAGGGCCCAAATACTCAGCCCCTCCGACTCCCTGGATTCACCGGAGTCTCCTTGGTCACACAAGATAGGACCAACAATGCCCACCTCCGCAGGTCTTTGCTTCCACCACAAAGGGGTGCCACTGATTCACCCTGGAAGCCCTTCAGTCAACCACGGGGAAACTGCTGTTAACAGTTCCGGCCTAGACCCGTGGGGGAGTGAAGGAAGACTCAGGCTTACCTATAACCATAACCTCCCTGAGTCTTGCCTGCCAGACAAAAAAAAGGTTGCAGGAACTCCTTTCCCGCCTGTCTTCTCTATCTTCCTCTTAGCAAGGTCGCCAGCTGGGTTATTATATCTGCACCCCAGCAATGCAGTTCAGTGGGTGTATCATATATCGTTTGTAGCCAGAAATGTATGCTCATAGAGAAATATCACAAATGGAGGCACACTCAAACACAGTAATAAAATGTGTGGATTTACTGACGCAAATTACATGAACACACACACACAATCACAAGTAATACATGAATATGGAATATGGATGATGAGTCTGGAGATCGTCAGCCTCTTCTTCCACGACCTCCAACTCTCCTTCAACTGGGCAGGAAGACAGGAGTCTCACACTCTCACAGGAGGGCCTCTTCACCACGTCGGCACCTCTTCTTCACTGTCCTGCCATCCGTACTCACTGTCCTCTCTGACAGTCCTGGACACAAGCTGCTTTGCAGCCTATTCTACTATTAAAGTAATAAAGTCTTGCTGCCACATACACAAGTAAATATTGTGGCCTAACTAGCCTACTCATACAAGGGGTAATGGGAGGGAAAAATGATCTACCTTACACTCCTGGCTCACGACGCCTGTCCCTCGATGGTGTGAGGTTCCCACGCTTCCTTGGGTCGATCCTCGACGATCCAGGGCGTTCCACAGGTCCTCAGGTGTCGTGAAGCCTCTGCGTCGTCGCCGTTCCAATCCCTGATATTCAGCTGCCCCAATCCTGGTTCATCGATGGGCGCTGAGCTAATCACTATTTTTTCCCACACTCGCCTCTCCCACAGGGCGTCGCTCCTTGTCCTAGGCACGGTGTCGTCCTTCCAAGATTCTCAGTGGATGTGACCCCAGTCACAGCTAGCTTGCTCGCCCACCTTCCAGACCTCAACGTCCAGCCAGCGGCGCCGCCCAGCGTCGTCGCCGACTATTTTCCAAGTTTGGGCACTTCTCTGCTCACTGAACTTGGTTCCTCTTTTGCTTCCCAGAAGCGCAGGGTCTCCAATAACGGTGGTAGGCTGCGCAGGCCAGCTCAATCCACTGAACAAGGCTTGCAGAGCCTCCAATCTTTGAGAGCAGACCGAGGCGCGTCCTGTCGCTTCCACGGTCAGTACAACTCTCACGTTGGCGCCGCCCGGGGCACTCGGTGACGTCATGGCGGGCCCTGATTTGTCGCCCGCGACCTACGTCGGCCAATCCGCAATCGGCATAGTGTCCCTTCCACAAGGTCATATCTGCCGTAGGGGATACTGTTTCATTTTATAACAGGGCGCCAATTTTCCTTTATTTACAACTTATAATATAACTTCTTTCCCTTAACTGGCAGCCGGACTGGTCGCCACATATACCATTAGACTCCCTAAACCTCAGAGAATCAGTAGGGAGAGCTGATATGACTCTTTAAGCCGGCAAACGAAAGAAATAGGAGAGGGCACCGTAACAATACTTAAAATTGCTGAAGGCTGACTTTTTAATTACTGTTGCCTGGCTTCCTGTATCAACAAAAGCTGTCAATCTCACACCTTCCACTTTCACCTCAAAAGTAGGCCTACCATCACTAGGAGCCTGCTTTCATGCTTTCGTAGGAGTGACTTCGCAGTCCCTCTGTATATGCCCGCGCTTCCAGCAGGAGTAACACCTCCGCGGATCTCTGTTGTTACCCCGCGCAGGGTGGCTCGAACTTGCAGCTGAGGGCTGCTTCCCGCCTGATGAACCCGCGCCACAGTTCCTCGGCTTGGCTCCCTCGCCTTTACTTAACGCCTCTACGTATGGCGACAACTGAGTGCCCGGCGTCTCCGTGCGCATCTGCCTGTCTAAGGCTGTGGCGGCCTGGGGTTGGGGTTGAGGTATGGTGTGGGTGGCCTGGGGTTGGGGTGTGGATGGAGGTTGGGGTTGAGGTATGGTGTGGGTGGCCTCGGGTTGGGGTGTGGATTGAGGTTGGGGTTGAGGTATGGTGTGGGTGACCTCAGGCTGGGGTGTGGATTGAGGTTGGGGTGGCCTGGGGCTGGAATGGGTATGGGTATGGGTATGGGGTGGCCTGGGGTTGGAATGGGTATGGGTATGGGGTGGCCTGGGGTTGGAATGGGTATGGAGTGGCCTGGGGTTGGGGGAAGGGTTGGTATGGGAACTGAGGATGGGGTTGGTATGGGAATTGAGGATGGGGTTGGTATGGGAATTGAGGATGGGGTTGGGGTTGTTGTAGTGACGGATGAGGTGTACCTAGGTGTTGTGGGTGCTGTGGTATTGGTGTTATGTTGGGTAGTTCCTGCTGTTGGTGTGGTTGTTCATGTTCCCGTTGAACGGGTTGCTGTTCTCTACCGAGCGAAGTGGGACGTCCTGCCATACTAACTGAGGCCCCCTGTCTGCCCTGCTGGCATGGCGTCGATGTTATTTGTGGGGGAACCCAAGACGGCTCTCCCCACTCATGGGACGACTCCTCGCAAGACTCCCCACTCATGTCAATAATAGTATCGCTACTGGGATGGAAAGATACCCTCGACTGCCCAGTCCCATGCAGAACCCGTGAACTCGTCGCTTCAGTCCCACTGACCCCACCTGTGGTGCCAGTTGAGCCACCTGAGCGATCCCCAGTGGTGTCGGAAGAGGCGCTGTCCTCTACACTTCCACTTCCACTCCCACTGGTCCCTATTGACTGGTCACTGTCTGGGTTAAACATTTTCTGTGATTCCTGGTGTGCCACGTCTCTTCTAAACTACCCTATAGTACACCCTCGACCCGGACTCACTACAACCGTGATCTTACACAAATAATAATAAAAAAAAAATCGCAACTCTTTTCCAAGAAACAACTACTAAATCCCCAAAGTAGGAAATACACCGATTTATCGAGAGAATCGCTGAAGTGAATCCAATGAGTGTCTGCCCCGCACTCGTGTCTGACCGTGAAATATCCCGCAGTTCTATTGCTGAAACCTAAGTCCTTTACGTTAAAAAAATTAAAGAATCTAATTTATATAAAACAATTTAAATGATAACGCAACTAACGCGCAGCACTCGTGATGGAGTAATAAAGAATATTTACTGAATTTGAATACTAAACGCACTTGAAGTGAGCAGCGTGGCCACTGATGACTGATGGAGCGGGACCAGCTGCGCTGAAAAAAAAACTAAGTCCCGCGCTTTTTCGCTTAAACGCTGAAAAATCAAAATTTTTGTTCTGAAGGAAAATAACTAGTTTTACGTTAATAAACCGCTCTAGCGATTAATATAGACACCCAGGACATATAAATGCTTACTAAAAATTGAATTTTTATCAAAAACTGCGTTTTTACTCCATTGCTGGACTCTGCCAATTTTTCTGACTCCGAGGGAAAAAATTTCTATCACCCCAAATATCACAAAACTCCTTTAATTCACAAAAATTTGGGTTTCTCGTTCCCAGATATAAATACGTTATTATTTACTACTGACGTTGTATGCAGAACAATACCGACACTTCGGGCGGTTTCAACACTCACTAATTCGAATTTTCGTCAAAATCAGAGATTTTCACCTCAAATGGACTCTGACAAAATTACAACACGATTTTCTCGAAAAATAACTAAATTCGGCAAAAATGTAATTATCACTGTTTAATGCTTACGGACAGAATTACGTCCCTTGCGCGCACTAGAGAGTAATACTGACCCTAGGATATACACGAAACCTGAAAATTAGAATTTCCGCCAAAAAGTCAGATTCTAGCTCAAGCTGGACTTAGAAAATTTTCCATCTACGTTTCTACTGAAAACAGAATTCTAAGTCTACAAACACAATTCTACCGTCTTACTGGTAAAAACTAGAAAATATCATCCGCATCGACTGGGGAATCCTAATGATACCCAGATCATACACGTGACCCACGAATACATTAATTACAGTTAACGACTTTCCGACGTTGACTTAGCCGAAAACTTATCCCAAAATTCTTAGAAATATTCCACGGACAAATAACATTTACACGCAACTTTACTATCCCTTAAACTCCTTCACTTACTATAGTGACCGACATATAGCCCTAAGTCCAGAGGATTAACTACGCTCTAGAAACAACGCCTCTGACTTAGACTAATACAACAGGGAATAGCAAAACTTAATGTACGCACTTAGCCTAATATGCAAGAAAATGCTAAACACTTTGATAAAAAAAATTTTTTAACCGGGGATTGAATTTAGGGGAAAAAATTAATCTAGAACAACGCAAATAAACGGAAATTACTTTATAAATTTAAGTATACTTAATTCAAAAAATGCACTCGACTTAATCTTATAATTGCTCCTACCGGCTCGCCGTACCACACCTAGCCTAGAGGCCACACCATCTAGGTTCCAACAGAGCGACACGCAGCTTTCAGCAACAATTATGACTAGGGACGACTCAACCTCCACTAAGTGTGCGATCACTTAGTTGTTGAATCGCTGCTAGGTAGGTTACTAGTCCGTCCCTCGGAGGCCGCAACGCCCTTCACGGATTACGTTTTTCCTAGCGTTTTGGGTCGTCTAATAACGCCCTCGGACTATCTACTGGCGTCCCACAGATATATCCGCCCCCGACAGCCCTCAAGGAACTGCTGTTGAGAGTATGGCGGCTCCCAACACCTCTGAATTAATTGCAATGGGTCGAGTATGGTACCCAGTCCAATCAACTCGGAGCGGTCTCCTTTTCAATAAATCTATTTTAACAGCCTAATCTTACTAACTAAACCTTAATCATATCAGCCCGCATGACCCAAGATTCGCCAATCCCCACTCAAACGCACTGTTGTGGGGCGCACTGCTAATCCTGGCCCGCGGCTGTCTCCTTAGCATCCGCGCACGTGTTCGAACGGCTAGACGCGTGAGCCTTTCAACAATATCAAACAAAATTGTTGAAACCACCGCTGTGCACCATTGTAACACGGGTTTGAGTTCCTCTCTTTACTTCTTCCTTCTTTCTTTGCCCTCTACCCGTATTCTTACTTTTTATTCTCTACCAAGGGACTCCAAAACTTTTACCAAAGCCGACTCCACACCACGTGGTCCTAAGACGATTGACCGACTTAGGATTCTACAACCAGTATGGCGTGACCTAGGCCTTGAGCAAAACCCTAGAGTCGCCTCTACGCTGCCACCACCAGACCAGCAACACAGAGCAATGATCGAGGTCTGGATCGATCACGCTAATTAATCAACCTTGGGGCTTGATCCCCACTATAAACGATGACCTTGAGTGTGGAATAAATTACACGGTAATGATAATTCCGATTCGATGTTAGAATCGGCGCCCAGTCCAACTCTGCCTCGTGTGGACCACGTGACCAGGACAAGTGTACACATAAAACACATGGAAACAATAAAAATGCAAATTCTTAACTTAATTAATTTATTAAAAGAAAACTAAAACAAAAATCTAAATATGTTTACTCCCTGTCACTTTAACACTCCCTACTTGACCTGAATGGCAAATGAGACTATTTCTATACATAACCAAAGCAACTATACCTCTATGTTTTACCAGCTAAGGATGTTGGGCTGGTCTTGGGGAGAGGTAAGATGTTTGACCTCTCCCAGCTGCTCGGCAGATCACACTGATCTCTTCCTTGTCTGGTCTACCCCAGACAAGAACATTGTAACCTTCCGCCTAGTCAAAGTTTCACCAAGTTACTAGCAAGGTTTAAGTTATAACACTTAACCTCTGTTGTACTTAATTGATCCAGACTGGTTGAATTATTTTACTGAAATTAAATTACACAAACATCTAACGGCAGAGCTGTTCCCGATCCCCCAAAAATGGATAATTGAACTTTGAGAAATAGTAGACCTGTCAACCCTGCTGACCTATGACCGCCGGTCACTCCGCCTTACAAGTTAGATCTGATTCGTGACGTCACTGATGGTGACTTAAACTCAATAATTAGAATACCCTTGATATTGTATCCAGTACTATTATACAATACAATATTAATGCAAAATGAATAAAGGCTAATTTCTCTAAATTACTGAATACTATAGGATGGTTCATTATACGCAGCTATGAACAAAGCGTCGGTTATTTCCACAGCGAATTCCCCTGGGGTCAGGTCACCATGCGGGCTCAGCTTCCCATTCTCTTTTGTCGATAAACCACTCTGGATAATTCTTACAACAGCCTAGTTTGTTACAGTGGTGTGTGACAGTGGTGGAGAGTGGTGTGTGACAGTGGTGGAGAGTGGTGAGGGGCAGTGGTGGAGAGTGTTGAGGGGCAGTGGTGGAGAGTGGTTTGTGGCAGTTGTGGATAGTGGTGAGTGGCAGTTGTGGAGAGTGGTGTATGAGTGGTGGAGAGTGGTGTGTGGCAGTGATGGAGAGTGGTGTGTGACAGTGGTAAAGAGTGGTGTGTGACAGTGGTGGAAAGTGGTGTGTGGCAGTGGTGGAGAGTTGTGTGTGACAGTGGTGGAGAGTGGTGTGTGACAGTGGTGGAGAGTGGTGTGTGGCAGTGGTGGAGAGTGTTGAGGGACAGTGGTGGAGAGTGGTGTGTGGCAGTGGTGGGGAGTAGTGTGTGACAGTGGTGGAGAGTGGTTTGTGGCAGTGATGGAGAGTGGTGTGTGACCGTGGTGGAGAGTGGTGTGTGGCAGTGGTGGAGAGTGGTGTGTGG
Organism: Procambarus clarkii; assembly: GCF_040958095.1. Classification (NCBI taxonomy): domain Eukaryota; kingdom Metazoa; phylum Arthropoda; class Malacostraca; order Decapoda; family Cambaridae; genus Procambarus; species Procambarus clarkii. The sequence continues at coordinate 154,503 of NW_027189149.1, read as the reverse complement.
CAGTGGTGGAGAGTGGTTTGTGACAGTGGTAGAGAGTGGTGTGTGACAGTGGTGGAGAGTGGTGTATGGCAGTGGTGGAGAGTGGTGTGTGACAGTGGTGGAGAGTGCTGTGTGACAGTGGTGGAGAGTGGTGTGTGGCAGTGGTGGAGAGTTGTGAGTGACAGTGGTGGAGAGTAGTGTGTGGCAGTGGTGGATAGTGCTGTGTGACAGTGGTGGAGAGTGGTGTGTGACAGTGGTGGAGAGTGGTGTGTGGCAGTGGAGGAGAGTGGTGTGTGGCAGTGGTGGACAGTGGTGTGTGGCTGTGGTGGGGAGTGGTGTGTGACAGTGGTGGAGAGTGATGTGTGACAGTGGTGGAGAGTGGTGTGTGACAGTGGTGGAGAGTGGTGTGTGACAGTGGTGGAGAGTGGTGTGTGACAGTGGTGGAGAGTGCTGTGTGGCAGTGGAGGAGAGTGGTGTGTGACAGTGGCGGAGAGTGGTGTGTGGCAGTGGTGGAGAGTGGAGTGTGACAGTGGTGGAGAGTGCTGTGTGACAGTGGTGGAGAGTGGTGTGTGACAGTGGTGGAGAGTGGTGTGTGACAGTGGTGGAGAGTGCTGTGTGACAGTGGTGGAGAGTGCTGTGTGACAGTGGTGGAGAGTGGTGTGTGACAGTGGTGGAGAGTGGTGTGTGACAGTGGTGGAGAGTGGTGTGTGACAGTGGTGGAGAGTGGTGTGTGACAGTGGTGGAGAGTGGTGTGTGACAGTGGTGGAGAGTGGTGTGTGACAGTGGTGGGGAGTGGTGTGTGACAGTGGTGGAGAGTGATGTGTGACAGTGGTGGAGAGTGCTGTGTGACAGTGGTGGAGAGTGGTGTGTGACAGTGGTGGAGAGTGGTGTGTGGCAGTGGTGAAGAGTGGTGTGTGGCAGTGGTGGAGAGTGGTGGAGAGTGGCGTGTGACAGTTTTGGAGAGTGGTGTGTGGCAGTGGTGGAGAGTGGTGTGTGACAGTGGTGGAGAGTGGTGTGTGACAGCGATGGAGAGTGATGTGTGACAGTAGTGGAGAGTGGTGTTTGGCAGTGGTGGAGAGTGGAGTGTGACAGTGGTGGAGAGTGCTGTGTGACAGTGGTGGAGAGTGGTGTGTGACAGTGGTGGAGAGTACTGTGTGACAGTGGTGGAGAGTGGTGTGTGACAGTGGTGGAGAGTGCTGTGTGACAGTGGTGGAGAGTGGTGTGTGACACCGGTGGAGAGTGGTGAGTGGCAATGGTGGAGAGTGGTGTGTGACAGTGGTGGAGATTGGTGTGTGACACCGGTGGAGAGTGGTGTGTGGCAGTGGTGGGGAGTGGTGTGTGACAGTGGTGGAGAGTGGTGAGTGGCAGTGATGGGGAGTGGTGTGTGACAGTGGTGGAGAGTGGTGAGTGGCAGTGGGTTGTGGCAGTGGTGGGGAGTGGTGTGTGACAGTGGTGGAGAGTGGTGTGTGACAGTGGTGGAGAGCGGTGAGTGACAGTGGTGGAGAGCGGTGTGTGACAGTGGTGAAGAGTGGTGAGTGGCAGTGGTGGAGAGTGGTGAGTGCCAGTGGTGGAGAGTGGTGTGTGACAGTGGTGGAGAGTGGTGTGTGGCAGTGTTGGGGAGTGGTGTGTGGCAGTGATGGAGAGTGGTGAGTGGCAATGGTGGAGAGTGGTGTGTGACAGTGGTGGAGAGTGGTGTGTGGCAGTGGTGGGGAGTGGTGTGTGGCAGTGGTAGAGAGTGGTGTGTGGCAGTGGTGGACAGTGGTGTGTGGCAGTGGAGGGGAGTGGTGTGTGGCAGTGGTGGACAGTGGTGTGTGACAGTGGTGGAGAGTGGTGTGTGACAGTGGTGGAGAGTGGTGTGTGACTGTGGAGGAGAGTGGTGTTTGGCAGTGGTGGAGAGTGGTGTGTGGCAGTGGTGGGGAGTGGTGTGTGGCAGTGGTGGAGAGTGGAGAGTGGCAGTGGTGCGGAGTGGTGTGTGACAGTGGTGGAGAGTGGTGTGTGGCAGTGGTGTGGAGTGGTGTGTGACAGTGGTGGAGAGTGGTGTGTGGCAGTGGTGGGGAGTGGTGTGTGGCAGTTTTGGAGAGTTGTGTGTGGCAGTGGTGGAGAGTGGTGAGAGGCAATGGTGGAGAGTGGTGTGTGACAGTGGTGGAGAGAGGTGTGTGACACAGGTGGAGAGTAATGTGTGGCAGTGGTGGGGAGTGGTGTGTGACAGTGGTGGAGAGTGGTGTGTGTCAGTGGTGGGGAGTGGTGTGTGACAGTGGTGGAGCGTGGTGAGTGACAGTGGTGGAGAGTGGTGTGTGACAGTGGTGAAGAGTGGTGTGTGGCAGTGGTGGGGAGTGGAGAGTGGCAGTGGTGGAGAGTGGTGTGTGACAGTGGTGGAGAGTGGTGAGTGGCAATGGCGGAGAGTGGTGTGTGACAGTGGAGGAGAGTGGTGTGTGGCAGTGGTGGGGAGTGGTGTGTGGCAGTGGTGGAGAGTGGTGAGTGGCAATGGTGGAGAGTGGTGTGTGACAGTGGTGGAGAGTGGTGTGTGGCAGTGGTGGGGAGTGGTGTGTGGCAGTGGTGGAGAGTGGTGTGTGGCAGTGGTGGACAGTGGTGTGTGGCAGTGGTGGGGAGTGTTGTGTGGCAGTGGTGGAGAGTGGTGTGTGACAGTGGTGGAGAGTGGTGTGTGACAGAGGTGGAGAGTGATGTGTGGCAGTGGTGAGGAGTGGTGTGTGGCAGTGGTGGAGAGTGGTGTGTGACAGTGGTGGAGAGTGGTGTGTGGCAGTGGTGGGGAGTGGTGTGTGGCAGTGGTGGAGAGTGGTGTGTGACAGTGGTGGAGAGTGGTGTGTGGCAGTGGTGGGGAGTGGTGTGTGGCAGTGGTGGAGAGTGGTGTGTGACAGTGGTGGAGAGTGTTGTGTGGCAGTGGTGGGGAGTGGTGTGTGACAGTGGTGGAGAGTGTTGTGTGGCAGTGGTGGGGAGTGGTGTGTGGCAGTGGTGGAGAGTGGTGTGTGACAGTGGTGGAGAGTGGTGTGTGGCAGTGGTGGGGAGTGGTGTGTGGCAGTGGTGGAGAGTGGTGTGTGGCAGTGGTGGACAGTGGTGTGTGGCAGTGGTGGAGAGTGGTGTCTGACAGTGGTGGAGAGTGTTGTGTGGCAGTGGTGGAGAGTGGTGTGTTCCAGTGGTGGGGAGTGGTGTGTGACAGTGGTGTGTGACAGTGGTGAAGTGTGGTGTGTGACAGTGGTGGGGAGTGGTGTGTGACAGTGGTGGAGAGTGATGTGTGACAGTGGTGGAGAGTGGTGTGTGACAGTGATGGAGAGTGGTGTGTGACAGTGGTGGAGTGTGATGTGTGACAGTGGTGGAGAGTGGTGTTTAGCAGTGGTGCAGAGTGGAGTGTGACAGTGGTGGAGAGTGCTGTGTGACAGTGGTGGAGAGTGCTGTGTGACAGTGGTGGAGAGTGGTGAAGGGCAGTGGTGGAGAGTGTTGAGGGGCAGTGGTGGAGAGTGGTTTGTGACAGTGGTGGAGAGTGGTTTGTGACAGTGGTGGAGAGTGGTGAGTGGCAGTTGTGGATAGTGGTGAGTGGCAGTTGTGGAGAGTGGTGTATGAGTGGTGGAGAGTGGTGTGTGGCAGTGATAAAGAGTGGTGTGTGACAGTGGTAAAGAGTGGTGAGGGGCATTAGTGGAGAGTGTTGAGGGGCAGTGGTGGAGAGTGGTGTGTGGCAGTGGTGGGCAGTGGTGTGTGGCAGTGGTGGAGAGTGGTGTGTGACAGTGGTGGAGAGTGGTGTGTGGCAGTGGTGGAGAGTAGTGTGTGAGAGTTGTGAAAGAGTGGTGTGTGGCAGTGGTGGAGAGTGGTGTGTGGCAGTGGTGGAGAGTGGTGTGTGACAGTGGTGGAGAGTGGTGTGTGACAGTAGTGGAGAGTGGTGTGTGGCAGTGGTGGAGAATGTTGAGGGACAGTGGTGGAGAGTGGTGTGTGGCAGTGGTGGGGAGTGGTGTGTGACAGTGGTGGAGAGTGGTGTGTGGCAGTGATGGAGAGTGGTGTGTGACAGTGGTGGAGAGTGGTGTGTGGCAGTGGTGGAGAGTGGTGTGTGGCAGTGGTGGAGAGTGGTGTGTGACAGTGGTAGAGAGTGGTGTGTGACAGTGGTGGAGAGTGGTGTGTGGCAGTGGTGGAGAGTGGTGTGTGACAGTGGTGGAGAGTGCTGTGTGACAGTGGTGGAGAGTTGTGTGTGGCAGTGGTGGAGAGTGGTGAGTGACAGCGGTGGAGAGTGGTGTGTGGCAGTGGTGGAGAGTGGTGTGTGACAGTGGTGGAGAGTGCTGTGTGACAGTGGTGGAGAGTGGTGTGTGACAGTGGTGGAGAGTGGTGTGTGGCAGTGGAGGAGAGTGGTGTGTGGCAGTGGTGGAGAGTGGTGTGTGGCAGTGGTGGACAGTGGTGTGTGGCAGTGGTGGGGAGTGGTGTGTGACAGTGGTGGAGAGTGGTGTGTGACAGTGGTGGAGAGTGGTGTGTGACAGTTGTGGAGAGTGGTGTGTGACAGTGGTGGAGAGTTGTGTGTGACAGTGGTGGAGAGTGGTGTGTGGCAGTGGTGTAGAGTGGTGTGTGGCAGTGGTGGAGAGTGGTGGAGAGTGGTGTGTGACAGTGCAGGAGAGTGGTGTGTGGCAGTGGTGGAGAGTGGTGTGTGACAGTGGTGGAGAGTGGTGTGTGACAGTGGTAGAGAGTGGTGTGTGACAGTGGTGGAGAGTGATGTGTGACAGTGGTGGAGAGTGGTGTGTGACAGTAGTGGAGAGTGGTGTGTGACAGTGGTGGAGAGTGGTGTGTGACAGTGGAGGAGAGTGGTGTTTGGCAGCGGTGGAGAGTGGTGTGTGGCAGTGGTGGGGAGTGGTGTGTGGCAGTGGTGGAGAGTGGAGAGTGGCAGTGGTGCGGAGTGGTGTGTGACAGTGGTGGAGAGTGGTGTGTGACAGTGGTGGAGAGTGGTGTGTGGCAGTGGTGGGGAGTGTTGTGGCAGTGGTGGAGAGTGGTGTGTGGCAGTGGTGGAGAGTGGTGAGTGGCAATGGTGGACTGTGGTGTGTGACAGTGGTGGAGAGTGTTGTGTGACACAGGAGGAGAGTGGTGTGTGGCAGTGGTGGGGAGTGGTGTGTGACAGTGGTGGAGAGTTGTGTGTGGCAGTGGTGGGGAGTGGTGTGTGACAGTGGTGGAGAGTGGTGAGTGACAGTGGTGGAGAGTGGTGTGTGACAGTGTTGATGAGTGGTGTGTGGCAGTGGTGGGGAGTGGTGAGTGGCAGTGGTGGAGAGTGGTGTGTGACAGTGGTGGAGAGTGGTGAGTGGCAATGGCGGAGAGTGGTGTGTGACAGTGGTGGAGAGTGGTGTGTGACAGTGGTGGGGAGTGGTGTGTGGCAGTGGTGGAGAGTGGTGAGTGGCAATGGTGGAGAGTGGTGTGTGACAGTGGTGGAGAGTGGTGTGTGGCAGTGGTGGGGAGTGGTGTGTGGCAGTGGTGGAGAGTGGTGTGTGGCAGTGGTGGACAGTGGTGTGTGGCAATGGTGGGGAGTGGTGTGTGGCAGTGGTGGAGAGTGGTAAGTGACAGTGGTGGAGAGTGTTGTGTGGCAGTGGTGGAGAGTGGTGTGTTGCAGTGGTGGGGAGTGGTGTGTGACAGTGGTGGAGAGTGGTGTGTGACAGTGGTGGGGAGTGGTGTGTGACAGTGGTGGAGAGTGATGTGTGACAGTGGTGGAGAGTGCAGTGTGACAGTGGTGGAGAGTGGTGTGTGACAGTGGTGGAGAGTGGTGTGTGACAGTGGTGGAGAGTGGTGTGTGGCAGTGGTGTAGAGTGGTGTGTGGCAGTGGTGGAGAGTGGTGGAGAGTGGTGTGTGACAGTGGTGGAGAGTGGTGTGTGGCAGTGGTGGAGAGTGATGTGTGACAGTGGTGGAGAGTGGTGTTTGGCAGTGGTGCAGAGTGGAGTGTGACAGTGGTGGAGAGTGCTGTGTGACAGTGGTGGAGAGTGGTGTGTGACAGTGGTGGAGAGTGGTGTGTGACAGTGGTGGAGAGTGGTGTGTGACAGTGGTGGAGAGTGGTGAGTGGCAGTTGAAAAGAGTGTTGAGGGGCAGTGGTGGAGAGTGGTTTGTGACAGTGGTGGAGAGTGGTGAGTGGCAGTTGTGGATAGTGGTGAGTGGCAGTTGTGGAGAGTGGTGTATGAGTGGTGGAGAGGGGTGTGTGACAGTGATGGAGAGTGGTGTGTGACAGTGGTGGAGAGTGGTGTGTGACAGTGGTGGAGAGTGGTGAGGGGCAGTGGTGGAGAGTGTTGAGGGGCAGTGGTGGAGAGTGGTTTGTGGCAGTTATGGATAGTGGTGAGTGGCAGTTGTGGAGAGTGGTGTATGAGTGGTGGAGAGAGGTGTGTGGCAGTGATGGAGAGTGGTGTGTGACAGTGGTAAAGAGTGGTGTGTGACAGTGGTGGAGAGTGGTGTGTGGCAGTGGTGGAGAGTGGTGTGTGACAGTGGTGGAGAGTGGTGTGTGACAGTGGTGGAGAGTGGTGTGTGGCAGTGGTGGAGTGTGTTGAGGGACAGTGGTGGAGAGTTGTGTGTGGCAGTGGTGGGGAGTAGTGTGTGACAGTGGTGGAGAGTGGTTTGTGGCAGTGATGGAGAGTGGTGTGTGACAGTGGTGGAGAGTGGTGTTTGGCAGTGGTGGAGAGTGGTGAGTGGCAGTTGTGGATAGTGGTGAGTGGCAGTTGTGGAGAGTGGTGTATGAGTGGTGGAGAGGGGTGTGTGACAGTGATGGAGAGTGGTGTGTGACAGTGGTGGAGAGTGGTGTGTGACAGTGGTGGAGAGTGGTGAGGGGCAGTGGTGGAGAGTGTTGAGGGGCAGTGGTGGAGAGTGGTTTGTGGCAGTTATGGATAGTGGTGAGTGGCAGTTGTGGAGAGTGGTGTATGAGTGGTGGAGAGAGGTGTGTGGCAGTGATGGAGAGTGGTGTGTGACAGTGGTAAAGAGTGGTGTGTGACAGTGGTGGAGAGTGGTGTGTGGCAGTGGTGGAGAGTGGTGTGTGACAGTGGTGGAGAGTGGTGTGTGACAGTGGTGGAGAGTGGTGTGTGGCAGTGGTGGAGTGTGTTGAGGGACAGTGGTGGAGAGTTGTGTGTGGCAGTGGTGGGGAGTAGTGTGTGACAGTGGTGGAGAGTGGTTTGTGGCAGTGATGGAGAGTGGTGTGTGACCGTGGTGGAGAGTGGTGTGTGGCAGTGGTGGAGAGTGGTGTGTGGCAGTGGTGGAGAATGGTGTGTGACAGTGGAAGAGAGTGGTGTGTGACAGTGGTGGAGAGTGGTGTATGGCAGTGGTGGAGAGTGGTGTGTGACAGTGGTGGAGAGTGCTGTGTGACAGTGGTGGAGAGTGGTGTGTGGCAGTGGTGGAGAGTTGTGAGTGACAGTGGTGGAGGTTAGTGTGTGGCAGTGGTGGATAGTGCTGTGTGACAGTGGTGGAGAGTGGTGTGTGACAGTGGTGGAGAGTGGTGTGTGGCAGTGGAGGAGAGTGGTGTGTGGCAGTGGTGGACAGTGGTGTGTGGCTGTGGTGGGGAGTGGTGTGTGACAGTGGTGGAGAGTGATGTGTGACAGTGGTGGAGAGTGGTGTGTGACAGTGGTGGAGAGTGGTGTGTGACAGTGGTGGAGAGTGGTGTGTGACAGTGGTGGAGAGTGCTGTGTGGCAGTGGAGGAGAGTGGTGTGTGACAGTGGCGGAGAGTGGTGTGTGGCAGTGGTGGACAGTGCTGTGTGACAGTGGTGGAGAGTGGTGTGTGACAGTGGTGGAGAGTGGTGTGTGACAGTGATGGAGAGTGGTGTGTGACAGTGGTGGAGAGTGATGTGTGACAGTGGTGGAGAGTGGTGTTTGGCAGTGGTGGAGAGTGGAGTGTGACAGTGGTGGAGAGTGCTGTGTGACAGTGGTGGAGAGTGGTGTGTGACAGTGGTGGAGAGTGGTGTGTGACAGTGGTGGAGAGTGCTGTGTGACAGTGGTGGAGAGTGCTGTGTGACAGTGGTGGAGAGTGGTGTGTGACAGTGGTGGAGAGTGCTGTGTGACAGTGGTGGAGAGTGGTGTGTGACAGTGGTGGAGAGTGGTGTGTGACAGTGGTGGAGAGTGGTGTGTGACAGTGGTGGGGAGTGGTGTGTGACAGTGGTGGAGAGTGATGTGTGACAGTGGTGGAGAGTGCTGTGTGACAGTGGTGGAGAGTGGTGTGTGACAGTGGTGGAGAGTGGTGGAGAGTGGTGTGTGGCAGTGGTGAAGAGTGGTGTGTGGCAGTGGTGGAGAGTGGTGGAGAGTGGCGTGTGACAGTTTTGGAGAGTGGTGTGTGGCAGTGGTGGAGAGTGGTGTGTGACAGTGGTGGAGAGTGGTGTGTGACAGCGATGGAGAGTGATGTGTGACAGTGGTGGAGAGTGGTGTTTGGCAGTGGTGGAGAGTGGAGTGTGACAGTGGTGGAGAGTGGTGGAGAGTGCTGTGTGACAGTGGTGGAGAGTGGTGTGTGACAGTGGTGGAGAGTACTGTGTGACAGTGGTGGAGAGTGGTGTGTGACAGTGGTGGAGAGTGCTGTGTGACAGTGGTGGAGAGTGGTGTGTGACACCGGTGGAGAGTGGTGAGTGGCAATGGTGGAGAGTGGTGTGTGACAGTGGTGGAGATTGGTGTGTGACACCGGTGGAGAGTGGTGTGTGGCAGTGGTGGGGAGTGGTGAGTGGCAGTGGTGGAGAGTGGTGAGTGGCAGTGGTGGAGAGTGGTGTGTGACAGTGGTGGAGAGTGGTGTGTGGCAGTGTTGGGGAGTGGTGTGTGGCAGTGGTGGAGAGTGGTGAATGGCAATGGTGGAGAGTGGTGTGTGACAGTGGTGGAGAGTGGTGTGTGGCAGTGGTGGGGAGTGGTGTGTGGCAGTGGTAGAGAGTGGTGTGTGACAGTGGTGGACAGTGGTGTGTGGCAGTGGTGGGGAGTGGTGTGTGGCAGTGGTGGAGAGTGGTGAGTGACAGTGGTGGAGAGTGTTGTGTGGAAGTGGTGGAGATTGGTGTGTGGCAGTGGTGGGGAGTGGTGTGTGACAGTGGTGGAGAGTGGTGTGTGACAGTGGTGGAGAGTGGTGTGTGACAGTGGTGGAGAGTGATGTGTGACAGTGGTGGAGAGTGCTGTGTGACAGTGGTGGAGAGTGGTGTGTGACAGTGGTGGAGAGTGGTGTGTGACAGTGGTGGAAAGTGGTGTGTGACAGTGGTGGAGAGTGGTGTGTGACAGTGGAGGAGAGTGGTGGAGAGTGGTGTGTGACAGTGCTGGAGAGTGGTGTGTGGCAGTGGTGGAGAGTGGTGTGTGACAGTGGTGGAGAGTGGTGTGTGACAGTGGTGGAGAGTGGTGTGTGTCAGTGGTGGAGAGTGATGTGACAGTGGTGGAGAGTGGTGTGTGACAGTGGTGGAGAGTGGTGTGTGACAGTGGTGGAGAGTGGTGTGTGACAGTGGAGGAGAGTGGTGTTTGGCAGTGGTGGAGAGTGGTGTGTGGCAGTGGTGGGGAGTGGTGTGTGGCAGTGGTGGAGAGTGGAGAGTGGCAGTGGTGCGGAGTGGTGTGTGACATTGGTGGAGAGTGGTGTGTGGCAGTGGTGTGGAGTGGTGTGTGACAGTGGTGGAGAGTGGTGTGTGGCAGTAGTGGGGAGTGGTGTGTGGCAGTGGTGGAGAGTGGTGTGTGGCAGTGGTGGAGAGTGGTGAGTGGCAATGGTGGAGAGTGGTGTGTGACAGTGGTGGAGAGTGGTGTGTGACACAGGTGGAGAGTGGTGTGTGGCAGTGGTGGGGAGTGGTGTGTGACAGTGGTGGAGAGTGGTGTGTGTCAGTGGTGGGGAGTGGTGAGTGGCAGTGGTGGAGAGTGGTGTGTGACAGTGGTGGAGAGTGGTGAGTGGCAATGGCGGAGAGTGGTGTGTGACAGTGGAGGAGAGTGGTGTGTGGCAGTGGTGTTGAGTGGTGTGTGGCAGTGGTGGAGAGTGGTGAGTTGCAATGGTGGAGAGTGGTGTGTGACAGTGGTGGAGAGTGGTGTGTGGCAGTGGTGGGGAGTGGTGTGTGGCAGTGGTGGAGAGTGGTGTGTGGCAGTGGTGGACAGTGGTGTGTGGCAGTGGTGGGGAGTGTTGTGTGGCAGTGGTGGAGAGTGGTGTGTGACAGTGGTGGAGAGTGGTGTGTGACAGTGGTGGAGAGTGGTGTGTGGCAGTGGTGGGGAGTGGTGTGTGGCAGTGGTGGAGAGTGGTGTGTGACAGTGGTGGAGAGTGGTGTGTGGCAGTGGTGGGGAGTGGTGTGTGGCAGTGGTGGAGAGTGGTGTGTGACAGTGGTGGAGAGTGGTGTGTGGCAGTGGTGGGGAGTGGTGTGTGGCAGTGGTGGAGAGTGGTGTGTGACAGTGGTGGAGAGTGTTGTGTGGCAGTGGTGGGGAGTGGTGTGTGACAGTGGTGGAGAGTGTTGTGTGGCAGTGGTGGGGAATGGTGTGTGGCAGTGGTGGAGAGTGGTGTGTGACAGTGGTGGAGAGTGGAGTGTGGCAGTGGTGGGGAGTGGTGTGTGGCAGTGGTGGAGAGTGGTGTGTGGCAGTGGTGGACAGTGGTGTGTGGCAGTGGTGGAGAGTGGTGTGTGACAGTGGTGGAGAGTGTTGTGTGGCAGTGGTGGAGAGTGGTGTGTTCCAGTGGTGGGGAGTGGTGTGTGACAGTGGTGTGTGACAGTGGTGAAGTGTGGTGTGTGACAGTGGTGGGGAGTGGTGTGTGACAGTGGTGGAGAGTGATGTGTGACAGTGGTGGAGAGTGGTGTGTGACAGTGATGGAGAGTGGTGTGTGACAGTGGTGGAGTGTGATGTGTGACAGTGGTGGAGAGTGGTGTTTGGCAGTGGTGCAGAGTGGAGTGTAACAGTGGTGGAGAGTGCTGTGTGACAGTGGTGGAGAGTGCTGTGTGACAGTGGTGGAGAGTGGTGAAGGGCAGTGGTGGAGAGTGTTGAGGGGCAGTGGTGGAGAGTGGTTTGTGACAGTGGTGGAGAGTGGTTTGTGACAGTGGTGGAGAGTGGTTAAGGGCACTTGTGGATAGTGGTGAGTGGCAGTTGTGGAGAGTGGTGTGTGACAGTGGTAAAGAGTGGTGAGGGGCATTAGTGGAGAGTGTTGAGGGGCAGTGGTGGAGAGTGGTGTGTGGCAGTGGTGGGCAGTGGTGTGTGGCAGTGGTGGAGAGTGGTGTGTGACAGTGGTGGAGAGTGGTGTGTGACAGTGGTGGAGAGTGGTGTGTGGCAGTGGTGGAGAATGTTGAGGGACAGTGGTGGAGAGTGGTGTGTGGCAGTGGTGAGTGGCAATGGTGGAGAGTGGTGTGTGACAGTGGTGGAGAGTGGTGTGTGACAGTGGAGGAGAGTGGTGTTTGGCAGTGGTGGAGAGTGGTGTGTGGCAGTGGTGGGGAGTGGTGTGTGGCAGTGGTGGAGAGTGGAGAGTGGCAGTGGTGCGGAGTGGTGTGTGACAGTGGTGGAGAGTGGTGTGTGACAGTGGTGGAGAGTGGTGTGTGGCAGTGGTGGGGAGTGTTGTGGCAGTGGTGGAGAGTGGTGTGTGGCAGTGGTGGAGAGTGGTGAGTGGCAATGGTGGAGAGTGGTGTGTGACAGTGGTGGAGAGTGGTGTGTGGCAGTGGTGGGGAGTGGTGTGTGACAGTGGTGGAGAGTGGTGTTTGGCAGTGGTGCAGAGTGGAGTGTGACAGTGGTGGAGAGTGCTGTGTGACAGTGGTGGAGAGTGCTGTGTGACAGTGGTGGAGAGTGGTGAGGGGCAGTGGTGGAGAGTGTTGAGGGGTAGTGGTGGAGAGTGGTTTGTGACAGTGGTGGAGAGTGGTGAGTGGCAGTTGTGGATAGTGGTGAGTGGCAGTTGTGGAGAGTGGTGTATGAGTGGTGGAGAGTGGTGTGTGGCAGTGATGGAGAGTGGTGTGTGACAGTGGTAAAGAGTGGTGAGGGGCATTGGTGGAGAGTGTTGAGGGGCAGTGGTGGAGAGTGGTGTGTGGCAGTGGTGGGCAGTGGTGTGTGGCAGTGGTGGAGAGTGGTGTGTGACAGTGGTGGAGAGTGGTGTGTGGCAGTGGTGGAGAGTAGTGTGTGAGAGTTGTGAAAGAGTGGTGTGTGGCAGTGGTGGAGAGTGGTGTGTGGCAGTGGTGGAGAGTGGTGTGTGACAGTGGTGGAGAGTGGTGTGTGACAGTGGTGGAGAGTGGTGTGTGGCAGTGGTGGAGAGTAGTGTGTGAGAGTTGTGAAAGAGTGGTGTGTGGCAGTGGTGGAGAGTGGTGTGCGGCAGTGGTGGAGAGTGGTGTGTGACAGTGGTGGAGAGTGGTGTGTGACAGTGGTGGAGAGTGGTGTGTGGCAGTGGTGGGGAGAGTGTGTGACAGTGGTGGAGAGTGGTGTGTGGCAGTGATGGAGAGTGGTGTGTGACAGTGGTGGAGAGTGGTGTGTGACAGTGGTGGAGAGTGGTGTGTGGCAGTGGTGGAGAGTGGTGTGTGACAGTGGTAGAGAGTGGTGTGTGACAGTGGTGGAGAGTGGTGTGTGGCAGTGGTGGAGAGTGGTGTGTGACAGTGGTGGAGAGTGCCGTGTGACAGTGGTGGAGAGTTGTGTGTGGCAGTGGTGGAGAGTGGTGAGTGACAGCGGTGGAGAGTGGTGTGTGGCAGTGGTGGAGAGTGGTGTGTGACAGTGGTGGAGAGTGTTGTGTGGCAGTGGTGGAGATTGGTGTGTGGCAGTGGTGGGGAGTGGTGTGTGACAGTGGTGGAGAGTGGTGTGTGACAGTGGTGGAGAGTGGTGTGTGACAGTGGTGGAGAGTGATGTATGACAGTGGTGGAGAGTGCTGTGTGACAGTGGTGGAGAGTGGTGTGTGACAGTGGTGGAGAGTGGTGTGTGACAGTGGTGGAGAGTGGTGTGTGGCAGTGGTGTAGAGTGGTGTGTGGCAGTGGTGGAGAGTGGTGGAGAGTGGTGTGTGACAGTGCTGGAGAGTGGTGTGTGGCAGTGCTGGAGAGTGGTGTGTGACAGTGGTGGAGAGTGGTGTGTGACAGTGGTGGAGAGTGGTGTGTGTCAGTGGTGGAGAGTGATGTGTGACAGTGGTGGAGAGTGGTGTGTGACAGTGGTGGAAAGTGGTGTGTGACAGTGGTGGAGAGTGGTGTGTGACAGTGGAGGAGAGTGGTGTTTGGCAGTGGTGGAGAGTGGTGTGTGGCAGTGGTGGGGAGTGGTGTGTGGCAGTGGTGGAGAGTGGTGAGTGACAGCGGTGGAGAGTGGTGTGTGGCAGTGGTGGAGAGTGGTGTGTGACAGTGGTGGAGAGTGCTGTGTGACAGTGGTGGAGAGTGGTGTTTGACAGTGGTGGAGAGTGGTGTGTGGCAGTGGTGGGGAGTGGTGTGTGGCAGTGGTGGAGAGTGGTGTGTGGCAGTGGTGGACAGTGGTGTGTGGCAGTGGTGGGGAGTGTTGTGTGGCAGTGGTGGAGAGTGGTGTGTGACAGTGGTGGAGAGTGGTGTGTGGCAGTGGTGGAGAGTGGTGTGTGACAGTGGTGGAGAGTGCTGTGTGACAGTGGTGGAGAGTGCTGTGTGACAGTGGTGGAGAGTGGTGTTTGACAGTGGTGGAGAGTGGTGTGTGGCAGTGGAGGAGAGTGGTGTGTGGCAGTGGTGGACAGTGGTGTGTGGCAGTGGTGGACAGTGGTGTGTGGCAGTGGTGGGGAGTGGTGTGTGACAGTGGTGGAGAGTGGTGTGTGACAGTGGTGGAGAGTGGTGTGTGACAGTTGTGGAGAGTGGTGTGTGACAGTGGTGGAGAGTTGTGTGTGACAGTGGTGGAGAGTGGTGTGTGGCAGTGGTGTAGAGTGGTGTGTGGCAGTGGTGGAGAGTGGTGGAGAGTGGTGTGTGACAGTGCTGGAGAGTGGTGTGTGGCAGTGGTGGAGAGTGGTGTGTGACAGTGGTGGAGAGTGGAGTGTGACAGTGGTGGAGAGTGGTGTGTGACAGTGGTGGAGAGTGATGTGTGACAGTGGTGGAGAGTGGTGTGTGACAGTGGTGGAGAGTGGTGTGTGACAGTGGTGGAGAGTGGTGTGTGACAGTGGAGGAGAGTGGTGTTTGGCAGTGGTGGAGAGTGGTGTGTGGCAGTGGTGGGGAGTGGTGTGTGGCAGTGGTGGAGAGTGGAGAGTGGCAGTGGTGCGGAGTGGTGTGTGACAGTGGTGGAGAGTGGTGTGTGACAGTGGTGGAGAGTGGTGTGTGGCAGTGGTGGGGAGTGTTGTGGCAGTGGTGGAGAGTTGTGTGTGGCAGTGGTGGAGAGTGGTGAGTGGCAATGGTGGAGAGTGGTGTGTGACAGTGGTGGAGAGTGGTGTGTGACAGTGGAGGAGAGTGGTGTTTGGCAGTGGTGGAGAGTGGTGTGTGGCAGTGGTGGGGAGTGGTGGGGAGTGGTGTGTGGCAGTGGTGGAGAGTGGAGAGTGGCAGTGGTGCGGAGTGGTGTGTGACAGTGGTGGAGAGTGGTGTGTGACAGTGGTGGAGAGTGGTGTGTGGCAGTGGTGGGGAGTGTTGTGGCAGTGGTGGAGAGTGGTGTGTGGCAGTGGTGGAGAGTGGTGAGTGGCAATGGTGGAGAGTGGTGTGTGACAGTGGTGGAGAGTGGTGTGTGTGGCAGTGGTGGGGAGTGGTGTGTGGCAGTGGTAGAGAGTGGTGTGTGGCAGTGGTGGACAGTGGTGTGTGGCAGTGGTGGGGAGTGGTGTGTGGCAGTGGTGGAGAGTGGTGAGTGACAGTGGTGGAGAGTGTTGTGTGGCAGTGGTGGAGATTGGTGTGTGGCAGTGGTGAAGAGTGGTGTGTGACAGTGGTGGGGAGTGGTGTGTGACAGTGGTGGAGAGTGGTGTGTGACAGTGGTGGAGAGTGATGTATGACAGTGGTGGAGAGTGCTGTGTGAGTGGTGGAGAGTGGTGTGTGACAGTGGTGGAGAGTGGTGTGTGACAGTGGTGGAGAGTGGTGTGTGGCAGTGGTGTAGAGTGGTGTGTGGCAGTGGTGGAGAGTGGTGGAGAGTGGTGTGTGACAGTGCTGGAGAGTGGTGTGTGGCAGTGCTGGAGAGTGGTGTGTGACAGTGGTGGAGAGTGGTGTGTGACAGTGGTGGAGAGTGGTGTGTGTCAGTGGTGGAGAGTGATGTGTGACAGTGGTGGAGAGTGGTGTGTGACAGTGGTGGAGAGTGGTGTGTGACAGTGGTGGAGAGTGGTGTGTGACAGTGGAGGAGAGTGGTGTTTGGCAGTGGTGGAGAGTGGTGTGTGGCAGTGGTGGGGAGTGGTGTGTGGCAGTGGTGGAGAGTGGAGAGTGGCAGTGGTGCGGAGTGGTGTGTGACAGTGGTGGAGAGTGGTGTGTGGCAGTGGTGTGGAGTGGTGTGTGACAGTGGTGGAGAGTGGTGTGTGGCAGTGGTGGGGAGTGGTGTGTGGCAGTGGTGGAGAGTGGTGTGTGGCAGTGGTGGAGAGTGGTGAGTGGCAATGGTGGAGAGTGGTGTGTGACAGTGGTGGAGAGTGGTGTGTGACACAGGTGGAGAGTGGTGTGTGGCAGTGGTGGGGAGTGGTGTGTGACAGTGGTGGAGAGTGGTGTGTGGCAGTGGTGGGGAGTGGTGTGTGACAGTGGTGGAGAGTGGTGAGTGACAGTGGTGGAGAGTGGTATGTGACAGTGGTGAAGAGTGGTGTGTGGCAGTGGTGGGGAGTGGTGAGTGGCAGTGGTGGAGAGTGGTGTGTGACAGTGGTGGAGAGTGGTGAGTGGCAATGGCGGAGAGTGGTGTGTGACAGTGGAGGAGAGTGGTGTGTGGCAGCGGTGGGGAGTGGTGTGTGGCAGTGGTGGAGAGTGGTGAGTGGCAATGGTGGAGAGTGGTGTGTGGCAGTGGTGGAGAGTGGTGTGTGGCAGTGGTGGGGAGTGGTGAGTGACAGTGGTGGAGAGTGGTGTGTGACAGTGGTGGAGAGTGGTGTGTGACAGTGGTGGAGAGTGGTGTGTGACAGTGGTGGAGAGTGGTGTGTGACAGTGGTGGAGAGTGGTGTGTGGCAATGGTGGAGAGTGGTGTGTGACAGTGGTGGAGAGTGGTGTGTGGCAGTGGTGGGGAGTGGTGTGTGGCAGTGGTAGAGAGTGGTGTGTGGCAGTGGTGGACAGTGGTGTGTGGCAGTGGTGGGGAGTGTTGTGTGGCAGTGGTGGAGAGTGGTGTGTGACAGTGGTGGAGAGTGGTGTGTGACAGTGGTGGAGAGTGGTGTGTGGCAGTGGTGGGGAGTGGTGTGTGGCAGTGGTGGAAAGTGGTGTGTGACAGTGGTGGAGAGTGATGTGTGGCAGTGGTGGAGAGTGGTGTGTGACAGTGGTGGAGATTGGTGTGTGGCAGTGGTGGAGAGTGGAAAGTGGCAGTGGTGCGGAGTGGTGTGTGACAGTGGTGGAGAGTGGTGTGTGACAGTGGAGGAGAGTGGTGTTTGGCAGTGGTGGAGAGTGGTGTGTGACAGTGGTGGAGAGTGGTGTGTGACAGTGGAGGAGAGTGGTGTTTGGCAGTGGTGGAGTGGTGTGTGGCAGTGGTGGGGAGTGGTGTGTGGCAGTGGTGGAGAGTGGAGAGTGGCAGTGGTGCGGAGTGGTGTGTGACAGTGGTGGAGAGTGGTGTGTGACAGTGGTGGAGAGTGGTGTGTGGCAGTGGTGGGGAGTGTTGTGGCAGTGGTGGAGAGTGGTGTGTGGCAGTGGTGGAGAGTGGTGAGTGGCAATGGTGGAGAGTGGTGTGTGACAGTGGTGGAGAGTGGTGTGTGACAGTGGAGGAGAGTGGTGTTTGGCAGTGGTGGAGTGGTGTGTGGCAGTGGTGGGGAGTGGTGTGTGGCAGTGGTGGAGAGTGGAGAGTGGCAGTGGTGCGGAGTGGTGTGTGACAGTGGTGGAGAGTGGTGTGTGACAGTGGTGGAGAGTGGTGTGTGGCAGTGGTGGGGAGTGTTGTGGCAGTGGTGGAGAGTGGTGTGTGGCAGTGGTGGAGAGTGGTGAGTGGCAATGGTGGAGAGTGGTGTGTGACAGTGGTGGAGAGTGGTGTGTGGCAGTGGTGGGGAGTGGTGTGTGGCAGTGGTAGAGAGTGGTGTGTGGCAGTGGTGGACAGTGGTGTGTGGCAGTGGTGGGGAGTGGTGTGTGACAGTGGTGGAGAGTGGTGTGTGACAGTGGTGGAGAGTGGTGTGTGACAGTGGTGGAGAGTGATGTATGACAGTGGTGGAGAGTGCTGTGTGACAGTGGTGGAGAGTGGTGTGTGACAGTGGTGGAGAGTGGTGTGTGACAGTGGTGGAGAGTGGTGTGTGGCAGTGGTGTAGAGTCGTGTGTGGCAGTGGTGGAGAGTGGTGGAGAGTGGTGTGTGACAGTGCTGGAGAGTGGTGTGTGGCAGTGCTGGAGAGTGGTGTGTGACAGTGGTGGAGAGTGGTGTGTGACAGTGGTGGAGAGTGGTGTGTGTCAGTGGTGGAGAGTGGTGTGTAGCAGTGGTGGAGAGTGGTGTGTGGCAGTGGTGGAGAGTGGTGTGTGACAGTGGTGGAGAGTGGTGTGTGACAGTGGTGGAGAGTGGTGTGTGACAGTGGTGGAGAGTGGTGTGTGACAGTGGTGGAGAGTGGTGTGTGACAGTGGTGGAGAGTGGTGTGTGACAGTGGAGGAGAGTGGTGTGTGACAGTGGAGGAGAGTGGTGTTTGGCAGTGGTGGAGAGTGGTGTGTGTCAGTGGTGGAGAGTGGTGTGTAGCAGTGGTGGAGAGTGGTGTGTGGCAGTGGTGGAGAGTGGTGTGTGACAGTGGTGGAGAGTGGTGTGTGACAGTGGTGGAGAGTGGTGTGTGACAGTGGTGGAGAGTGATGTGTGACAGTGGTGGAGAGTGGTGTGTGACAGTGGTGGAGAGTGGTGTGTGACAGTGGTGGAGAGTGGTGTGTGACAGTGGAGGAGAGTGGTGTTTGGCAGTGGTGGAGAGTGGTGTGTGACAGTGGTGGGGAGTGGTGTGTGGCAGTGGTGGAGAGTGGAGAGTGGCAGTGGTGCGGAGTGGTGTGTGACAGTGGTGGAGAGTGGTGTGTGGCAGTGGTGGAGAGTGGTGTGTGGCAGTGGTGGAGAGTGGTGTGTGGCAGTGGTGGAGAGTGGTGAGTGGCAATGGTGGAGAGTGGTGTGTGACAGTGGTGGAGAGTGGTGTGTGACACAGGTAGAGAGTGGTGTGTGGCAGTGGTGGGGAGTGGTGTGTGACAGTGGTGAAGAGTGGTGTGTGGCAGTGGTGGGGAGTGGTGAGTGGCAGTGGTGGAGAGTGGTGTGTGACAGTGGTGGAGAGTGGTGAGTGGCAATGGCGGAGAGTGGTGTGTGACAGTGGAGGAGAGTGGTGTGTGGCAGCGGTGGGGAGTGGTGTGTGGCAGTGGTGGAGAGTGGTGAGTGGCAATGGTGGAGAGTGGTGTGTGACAGTGGTGGAGAGTGGTGTGTGACAGTGGTGGGGAGTGGTGTGTGGCAGTGGTGGAGAGTGGTGTGTGGCAGTGGTGGACAGTGATGTGTGGCAGTGGTGGGGAGTGTTGTGTGGCAGTGGTGGAGAGTGGTGTGTGACAGTGGTGGAGAGTGGTGTGTGACAGTGGTGGAGAGTGGTGTGTGGCAGTGGTGGGGAGTGGTGTGTGGCAGTGGTGGAGAGTGGTGTGTGACAGTGGTGGAGAGTGGTGTGTGGCAGTGGTGGGGAGTGGTGTGTGCCAGTGGTGGACAGTGGTGTGTGGCAGTGGTGGAGAGTGGTGTGTGACAGTGGTGGAGAGTGTTGTGTGGCAGTGGTGGAGAGTGGTGTGTTCCAGTGGTGGGGAGTGGTGTATGACAGTGGTGTGTGACAGTGGTGAAGAGTGGTGTGTGACAGTGGTGGGGAGTGGTGTGTGACAGTGGTGGAGAGTGATGTGTGACAGTGGTGGAGAGTGGTGTGTGACAGTGATGGAGAGTGGTGTGTGACAGTGGTGGAGTGTGATGTGTGACAGTGGTGGAGAGTGGTGTTTGGCAGTGGTGCAGAGTGGAGTGTGACAGTGGTGGAGAGTGCTGTGTGACAGTGGTGGAGAGTGCTGTGTGACAGTGGTGGAGAGTGATGAGGGGCAGTGGTGGAGAGTGTTGAGGGGCAGTGGTGGAGAGTGGTTTGTGACAGTGGTGGAGAGTGGTGAGTGGCAGTTGTGGATAGTGGTGAGTGGCAGTTGTGGAGAGTGGTGTATGAGTGGTGGAGAGTGGTGTGTGGCAGTGATGGAGAGTGGTGTGTGACAGTGGTAAAGAGTGGTGAGGGGCATTGGTGGAGAGTGTTGAGGGGCAGTGGTGGAGAGTGGTGTGTGGCAGTGGTGGGCAGTGGTGTGTGGCAGTGGTGGAGAGTGGTGTGTGACAGTGGTGGAGAGTGGTGTGTGGCAGTGGTGGAGAGTAGTGTGTGAGAGTTGTGAAAGAGTGGTGTGTGGCAGTGGTGGAGAGTGGTGTGTGGCAGTGGTGGAGAGTGGTGTGTGACAGTGGTGAAGAGTGGTGTGTGACAGTGGAAGAGAGTGGTGTGTGGCAGTGGTGGGGAGTGGTGTGTGAAAGTGGTGGAGAGTGGTGTGTGGCAGTGGTGGGGAGTGGTGTGTGGCAGTGGTGGAGAGTGGTGTGTGGCAGTGGTGGAGAGTGGTGAGTGGCAATGGTGGAGAGTGGTGTGTGACAGTGGTGGAGAGTGGTGTGTGACACAGGTAGAGAGTGGTGTGTGGCAGTGGTGGGGAGTGGTGTGTGACAGTGGTGGAGAGTGGTGTGTGGCAGTGGTGGGGAGTGGTGTGTGACAGTGGTGG